>NW_022991046.1:968076-1173076 GCF_902827175.1 Gymnodraco acuticeps
AAGGTAAAACGTCCTCTCAGTTTACCCATATTTACTATTTTTCATTTGCGTGGACGGAGTATAATACTTAATAAGCTGATGTAAAGATTTACTTTCTCTACATAACGACATCATGGTAACCAAAAGAGACGAGGCTAGTATTAGAGGTGAAATGTAAAACTTAAGAAAACGATGTCGCCAAAAGCTTTCAGTAGCTAATAAAAAACAGGTCTGTGTTCAAGCAGGGTGTCCGCGGGGTCTTAAAAAGTATTACAAGTTGATAAATCAATTTAGCGAAAATGAAGGCTATTAAAAAGTATTAAACGGCATTTTCCAAGGTATTACATTTTGTAGCTTGTTTTCAATAAGTATATAAATGGTCCAAAGAGGTTGTATTCTACAGTGTGCCTGAATGTAATCATGGCGTAGGTGTGTAGTGTGATTCTGTGTCGTTTATTGATGGCATCCCGTTGGGTTTGACGTCGTCTGAACAGGACATCGCACGCTCACTGCTTGATAGCGCGCGAAGGTCCGTTTACGCCGGTTGCTAAACAACATCGTTATGGGGAAATGCAAGTCTGCGTCCAAATGGTTGGAAGATAAGGAGGAAGGACAATCAATACTGTATACATCAAGGATCACTTAATCCTTAAGTTGTTTTATTTTATTTGTATCGTTATCGAGAGACAGGGTTGTTTTGGACATGGTTTATAGTTTAGAAATCCCTATTCTTTATTTAACATCGGTTGTAACATTTTGTTGGGACCACGCATTCTCATATTCGGGCCTCAAAATAATGTGTTATCATTGGTAGAATCAAATAAATGAATTCAACTTTATGCAATAAATAATCAGATTAAATACAATACTATAAATAAAACTCTGGCGGGTTTATGATGAAATGTTGAGAAATGCTCTCGCAGGCGTTTTGAAAAATGTTATTCCAGCTTTTATTTAAAATTGGCCTTTTTCCATTTTATTGAATAACAATAAAACAAGGCTTACAATTTACACAGAGCACATCAAGCAAATCAAATAATATATGGAAAGAAATACATTTTATGGCTTAAATGAGCTCAGATAATCTCAAGGTTATATGTGCTAACTGTATTCCGCTGATTTCTCCATGGGAAGAATCCTGTATTACCTTGACAAAGCGGCTACATTTTGGTACATTACTTGTCAGTCTAAAAATGAAAAAAACTCTCAGATTTTCAGTAATCTTGGAAATGACTCGAATCACAGGGCGGATACACGCGATATTTTTTACTTGTGCAAAGAGCCTTTCCGGTGGTATCATAGTATCATGCTAGTTTCAAAATGTGTTATATCTTTATTTTCTGAATACTCTGAGTGTCCATAGGTTGTCGTTTTTTCTGCGATACTAATAGATCACCTGGTAGAGCAGGCGGCCAAAGCATTAGGTTTCAGTCCGTGCTACGGCAGACCTACTTCGACCTACGGAGCATTTACGCATATCATACCCTGATATATGTGTGTGTGTCACCCTTTCAAATCTGTCTTTGGAAAACATAATCTAAATCACAACTTCAAAATGTTGTTACCTCTTCCTTTCTGAACAGCATTTACAATGGTTTGTCTTATTTGAAACAAATATATATGCATTTTTATTGTTGTTCTGAGTTTGGATCTTTACGGTTTATTACTTTTTGAAAGTTGCTTTGTATAAAAGTGTCAGCGTAGTGAACTGTAATGACGAAAACAGCAAATGCGCCACATACTATCTGTTTCATAGCGGTTATTTTTTTCGTTGTGAAGTCTAAAGGAAGTTATAAACCGAAAAAAACTGCCTTGAAGTCGTTGAAAAACAGATGTAGCTCTCTGGAGTAGAAATAATGGTTTTAGGTTAAGAAATAATGAAAACACGGTTATTGATGGATGAAAATGAACACAAATAAATCTGGTTATCAGTATTGAATTCCGCCTTTATTCATTCTTTATTAGGGTCCCCATTAGCACTAGCATGAGCATTGGCTATTCTTCCTGGGGTCCTCACACACACAAAACAGAGGCGTGTGGCGCAGTTGATAGAGCCTTCAAATCAAGTTTTATTTATATATAGCACATTTATAAACGATTTTTGGTCGAGCCAAAGTGCTGTACATATAATAAAAATAGCCTACAGTAGAGACACTTTACAGCAAATACAACAGCACAGATTGTTCAGAATATCAGTATGAGAAAAACGACACCCTCTATCCTTAGACCCTCTGTCCTTAGACCCTCTGTCCTTAGACCCTCACATCGTACAAGGAAACACTTCCAGAGAAAACCCCACAGTTTAAAGGGGACATGGGAGAAACCTCAGGGAGAGCAACAGAGGAGGGATCCCTCTCCCAGGACGGACAGACGTGCAATAGATGCCGTGTTTAAATCGAAGAGATAATACATTTTACAGCATATAGACCGAATGTTAGGAAATGCATGTGTCTGTAATAAGAAGATGAATCCACGAGGATGTCAGCTACAATCCTGTGGAAGCCATCAGGGAAGCAGCATGACGAGACCCAAGGCAGGACCGCAGAGACAGGTTCAGCCACGACCCGAAGTCCACGACTTAATCCAGAACTCAGGATAGAGGATCCAAGACACAGGACTACAGCAAGAGGATCAGCCTCGACTCCGGATCCCGGCGTAGATATAGATACAAAACAAGAACAAAGATTTGGCTGGGTTAATCGGAACAAGAGAATACACAGACACAGACAGAGAGGGAAAAGGTCATTGGATAAAAGTTATTCTTGATAACCCTCTAGAAAGATCTCATGAACTTCCCCACTCAATCTATCAAGACCCGAGCAGTTATATTAGATATAGATAAGAAACAGAGATAGGGAGCACAACAGAGGCGGATTTAGGATTGTAGGTGATCCGGGACTTCGCCCAGTAGTCGTTGGGTTGGGTGGGGCGGGTGCAGGGGTACAGTGCTATTTTTTATAAGTGGGGGGTGGACCGAACATCCTTTAGGGGGGTCGTCGCCTCCTCTCGGGGGGTCCGGGGGCATGCTCCCCCGGGAAGATTTGTTTTTAAATATTGAAGTTGAAAGCATCAATCTGGTGCACTTTGAGAGCAACATTAACCCTACCTTAATAACACTTTAAAGCAGACAAAAGGCACTGGAGAACACTCATTAACAGCCTTTAATGAAGCAAACTAATGCCTTAACTCACTCAAATAGTCGTTTACTTATTAAGGTGTAACGAATGTGCGTAGAGTTTTAAAGGATGCGGATAGTCTCACTCTGGCGCATTGCTTATCGTTTTATAGATCTATTCTCATCCACCATCTTTGTTTGTGACGTAAAGAGTGTAAGAGTCACGTTTCTGAATCGGATACTCTGAGTGGATGCAGTCACAGCCAATCGGAGTCTGATTCAGAGGGTTGCCTGTCAGTTCTGTTGTTATGTGTACTGAAACGAGAGCCGGTATAATTCCACGTGTGAAAACAAAATACAAATTGGAATACGTTA
Organism: Gymnodraco acuticeps; assembly: GCF_902827175.1. NCBI lineage: Eukaryota > Metazoa > Chordata > Actinopteri > Perciformes > Bathydraconidae > Gymnodraco > Gymnodraco acuticeps. The sequence continues at coordinate 971,546 of NW_022991046.1, forward strand.
TTTTAGTGTCTTAAAAGTAGACTGAGGTATGAAGGGTTAATGTTACATCTTAGGATAATTTTCAGTCATGTTTTGTATACATACTAACATATAAGGGTATACTTAGTGTGGTTACTCCATGTTTACTAGCTATAACATTAACGTTACATCACTCTTTTTCACTTCTTCTCAGTCAGCCAGAGTGCAGATATCACCATTAGATTAACAAACCTGAAACATCATCCATTTCTTCACTGCTGGTGATGACATTGTTGTCAGCTGCTGCTGATACTGCTGCTGCAGCAGCTTGTGGCGGCGGCTGCTTCAATGACAATAACTTTCTAATATCCATAACTGTAAAGGCTATTAGCTTAAAACTCGTCAGGCACTAGGAAGGATCACTTCTTCTTCAGGGGAGGCTACGCAGTACGCAGGCTAATGTCCCGCAGTGGCTGCCTCTCTGGTGGACTCCGGTACTGCACATTACTCCCGAGACGTTATACAAAAACAAAAAATTAAAAAATTTTTTTTTTCTTTTTTTAAAGTGAAACATCCGGGGCTTTTCAGAAAACATCCGGGGCTTGAGCCCAAGTAGCTACCCCCTAGCGCCGCCACTGGAGCACAACAACCTTGGTGTTGGGATCAGGGGGTCACAGGTTCAAACCCCACTGCAGTCAGCATGTCGTTGTGTCCCTGAGACACTTCACCCCAAATTGCTCCTGTGGGGATTGTCCACAGTACTGAGTATGTAAGTCGCTTTGGATAAAAGCGTCTAACAAGTGACATGTAATAATAATAATAATAAAAAACATACATAGACATACATAAAACAAAACAGCTCATAATTTCATGCAATTTACAGTGCTATATGAAGTGAAAACTAAAATGGTCATCCAATTTTAGCCATCCTAAGGTCAAACAAAAAAATACTAATAATTGTACATAATAATGCATTTTTCAGATAAATCGGTGTGGGCCATCCACACAGAAACAAAGCCTCGCTGTTTCAAGACGCTCCCACTGTGTCCTGAATCACCGGCCTGGTGTTTCTGTTTCCCCTCCAGTCCGGCCCTCTGTCCCTGATTCAACTCCTGCTCACTGTTTCACCGCCGCTCTCCCAGCGAGGATGGCGTTCCTTCAGGTTGTTGTCAGCACGCAGGAACATGAAAAGCCCCATGCAGAGAGCAGGACTCGCTGCTAATGAGCAAACTGTAGGTGGAAGATTATTCCCACATACCTCTGCTGCAGGAGGACCAAGGGGGACAGAAAACACAGAGGCAGGGAATTAAGAATAGCAGCAATTACCCTATGATTTGAACACATAATTTGTAAGAAACAAAATGAAGGTAAAAAGTTGAAAGGAGAACTGCAGTTTTTCGTTTTCTGCAATAAAAGGCACATTTTTGTCTGCTAAAAAACAAAGGCAATAAGGCTTTTGCTTTTAATCACCGCTCCAGCACTGCTTGTATTGATCTCTCCTCAATTAGTAGAGTTCTTGCTGGATGTTTGGTAACATCACATGAGAGAAAATACACTAGAACTTGTCGTAATTAATAGCTTAGAGGGGAGTCTTTCCTGCAATGGATTCCACAGTAAGAAAAACATTGAAACAATGTGCAGCGAGGCGGTCATTAATGAAAAACGATCACCATCTTGGTGCTTAATACATTACTAAAGACTGATTGAACCGTTCCACTGCGTACCAATGCAGAGACAGCAACGTAACTTAAAATGACGGCAGCACGGATCGAGGTTTCCTGTTAATGTCCAAGTCTGTTCACATTTTATTTTTCGATTAGCTAGTCTTTAAACACTGCCAGAGCCCATATCGTGTTCCTGTACTTCCTGTCTGTCTTCTTCTGCTGTTCCCGTTAGTGTTTACTTCCTGTCTGTCTTCTTCTGCAGTTCCCGTTAGTATTTACTTCCTGTCCGACTTCTTCTGCTGTTACCGTTAGTGTTTACTTCCTGTCTGTCTTCTTCTGCTGTTCCCGTTAGTGTTTACTTCCTGTCTGTCTTCTTCTGCTGTTCCCTTTAGTGTTTACTTCCTGTCTGTCTTCTTCTGCTGTTCCCGTTAGTGTTTACTTCCTGTCTGTCTTCTTCTGCTGTTCCCGTTAGTGTTTACTTCCTGTCTGTCTTCTTCTGCTGTTCCCGTTAGTGTTTACTTCCTGTCTGTCTTCTTCTACTGTTCCTGTTAGTGTTTACTTCCTGTCTGTCTTCTTCTGCTGTTCCCGTTAGTGTTTACTTCCTGTCTGTCTTCTTCTGCTGTTCCCTTTAGTGTTTACTTCCTGTCTGTCTTCTTCTGCTGTTCCCGTTAGTGTTTACTTCCTGTCCGTCTTCTTCTGCTGTTACCGTTAGTGTTTACTTCCTGTCTGTCTTCTTCTACTGTTCCCGTTAGTGTTTACTTCCTGTCTGTCTTCTTCTGCTGTTCCTGTTAGTGTTTACTTCCTGTCTGTCTTCTTCTACTGTTCCCGTTAGTGTTTACTTCCTGTCTGTCTTCTTCTACTGTTCCCGTTAGTGTTTACTTCCTGTCTGTCTGTAATAGTAAAACACTGAAAGGGAACATTTTATTGCACCAGTAGCTATCTTGGGACTTGTACTGCGACAACGTTGACTTGCCTGTGAATAAAAAATAAACCATAGTGTTGGTGATCTACGGTGTTGTCATTGTTCTTTGAACAGCAAGACCGCTAACACCCTATTTGAACAATCACACTCCCTGTCATTGACATCATTAATAGTTAGTTTAGCTTCTCACCATCATTTGCTGTGGCCCACTAACGATTAACGATCGTAACTGAAAGGCTGCCTGCCAAACGTAAATATTCAGCCACGTGACTCGCAAACTCTCGCGAGAGTTTTACACAAGACGGATCCTTTCTAGCCATAACCCTGCTGTTCCCTTTAGTGTTTACTTCCTGTCTGTCTTCTTCTGTTGACGTCCAACGCTCCTTAAGCTTCTTTCCTTCTCTTTTGTTCTCTTTTTCATTTCTTTACTGGGGAAAGTTTATCATGAATACAAACTGTCCTTCTCTCCAGAAATATCTAAATTAATATTCAGAAAGCATTCCACAGTGTTTTCTGATGAAAAAAAACCGTTTGTTTTCCATAGCTATTGTTAATTGACCGGACTACATTCTGCGGATGTATAGGACCGTTCTCCTTAGCGGCGGTCTGTTAGCGAAAATTAGCAAACCTCTTGAATGTCCAAATTGACCAATCAGAATCGAGTATTCAACTAATAAGCTCTTGTAACAAGTGCTGCATTTGCTCAAGGACACTTCAGCAGGCTCTCTGACAAGGGAAGACATTTTTCTTCTCGATTCCTTCTCATTGAGCCTCTTATTGACTCGTAGAACAGCTCGTCTCCACACAGCGCGGCCATACTACATCCCAAAGTCTCGGGCATCAAAAATAGATCAGCAGCCTCATTAGTCAGTCTGTCAGTGTGTTTCTTCACACTGGTTGCTTTTGTTTGTTTTGCTCCATCACTTAGAGCTGTCAGTTCCCAGGCTGTGATGGATTGATTGAACAGCGTTAGGAGATGTGGTGGTCTCTAGGAAAAAAGTCTAAGGGGTTGAGTACAGTGGTCTGGATTAATAACTCATGGTTTCACCTTGAAAATATAATGAGTGTGAGGGAAATTAATTGTGCTCTGCCACTGCAATTGTTTTGTGTTATTTTAAAGGCCCCTATTCTGCTCATCTTCGGGTTCATATCAGTACTTAGTGTCTCTACGGACATGTCTCCCTGCTTTAATGTTAAAAAAAAGCTCTTTATTTTTCTCATGCTGTCTGTGCTGCAGCACCTCTTTTCACCCTCTGTCTGAAACCAGAGCCCAGTCTGCTCTGATTGGTTAGCTGGCCGGCTCTGTTGTGATTGGTCAACCGCTTAGAGATGTCTGAAGTAAACAATGGAGTCCAATGGAGGCGTATCAGGCAGCGGGGGGGGGGGGGGGGGGGGGGGGGGGGGGGGGGGGCTGGGATTGTGAGGGAACACAGGTATTTCATCATTTGCAGACCATTTAACACAAAACCCCAAAAAGCATATTATGGCCTCTTTTAAAGCAACAAAAGCAAATAAGAGCCTCAGCATTCATTGCAGTTATTATATTTTGTATTAACTCGTGACCCATTATCAGTTTACAGTGTCGTCTCGAGAGGAGGGGGCTGTATGCTCAGTGTGAAGGAGTGCATTAAAGCACCTCAGAGGGCTTGAACCGTCCCTCCCTGTCTGCTGGCTCGGCCTCACTCCGGTTGGCCGGCTGCTCCCTTTTTCTCCCCAAGGCGCCACTCTTTATTGAGACAGCAGCCTTGTTAGCAGCTGTCGACAGGAATATAGAAGCTGCCGGATCAATACGGCCCAGTCTGCCAGTCCTCTTGAGCCAGAGAAGCAGGCGAGGCCTCAGAAAGCAGGGGCCTCTCTTGGGCCCTTTTCCACCCATTAGCAGGACCTGATGCTGGGCTGGATACACTTCAGCGGCCCCTGGGTTTCGCCTCTGCTATGCTCTGTGATCGCAGCTGTATTGTGGGGTAATTAATGCGTCTCTGCTCTGTTAGCATGGGAGAAGGGGGGGGGGGTTCTTCACTCAGATGAGGATAAAGCAAGAGTGAGATACAGGGAGCGCCTGACAGCTCTGTAATGGGCTGGTGTTGTGGTTGTGTTAGCGCATCCCTCCTGGAGAGAGACTTCTCAGATGTTCCCTTCAGGGTGATGAATGACGGAGATGTGGCTCTGGAGCCGCAGCCTTCGCTCCTCTGCTACAGACAGACAGAGGAACTCAGCGTGTGATAGAAACAAAAGAGAGTCACGGAAGGATACATGTGCAGACAGACAGAGAGGGAAGGAAGGGCAGACACAAGGAGAGTGTGAAAATGGTCACGGGGGGGGGGGGACAAAGTGAAGGGAGAAAGAGGCTGCTGTCTCGAATGCGGGCGTCTTTATCAACACCGGCGGAGAGCGACTAGCTGATAATTTGCCGCTCTCAATTCCCTTCAATCCATTAAGGGATTTAAATGTTCATTACGTTTAATAGAAGCCCAGCGAAGGTCTAATACGCTCTGATAAACTCTGGCAAACCTGCCAACCTGTTCCTATCGCTGCGGCGGAAAGAACCACCCGACTAATAAGGTCAAACTCAGAGTTTGTGTTCACTTTGTGAAGAGCGTTTCCTCTGAGTCACTGCGGCTCGAAGAGTAAAGTGTGTGTGATTTCATCAACAGTCACACAGGTTGTCTTTACAGCACTTTCCATATAAGCAATCTTCTGATCCGACTTCCTCCTTTTGATATTACTCATCAGTGTCTTCCTGAATGGTAAAAAATGATTTATACAGTTCTTGTTTTTTAACGGCCACCTCTACTGTTGGTCACGTTAAGACATTTAAAAGTACTTAGTTGAAGAGGCTCTATAATGCTTTTTGGGGTTTCCCTTTCCCGTAATGTATTCTATAGGTTTATGTGCATGTAAATGGTCTGCAAAGGCTACAATCCCTGTGTTCCCTCAAGTGACATCACTATGTAACACTCGCACTTCTATTGACTATAGCGCTCAAACACATTGTACATGATAGGCTAAGGGGCGGGATATCTCTTAGCGGTTGACCAATCACAACAGAGCCGGCCAGCTAACCAATCAGAGCAGACTGCGCTCTGGTTTCAGACAGAGGGTGAAAAGAGGTGCTGCAGCACAGGCAGTATGAGAACAATAAAGAGCTTTCTGAACATTAAAGCATGGAAACGTGTCAGAGTAGAGACACTACATACTAATATGAATAGTGTCATCAGTGTGTATTTTATTTTGACAGGTAAATATAATCATAAGCTTATTTTGGCATTAAGAAAAGCAATGTTGTTTGTTTTTTGGTGAGGACAGTGTTGAATGTGTATGGTTCTCAGGAGGATAGATTCCTCAGATTATGGCAGGTAAGCGGCACGCTCACGTGTGATGTAGTGAAGCCCAAACCGAGCGTGATGCAGGCTGATGGATCTCTCCGGGGTCCTGTTTCCATAAGGAAATAATGCGTTTTACACCCCGTAATCTGTCCATATATCACCGGCCTGATGTAATTAATATGTGGCGGGGGAGGGGAGGGGGCGGGCAGATAACTCATTTCTCATCTGATGAAAAGACACACACACACACACACACAATAAAAACGTACACACAAACGTACATATTCACACACACACTCCATCTAAAGGAATTATCTCCGTGGGGATCATATTAATGCCTGCTATATGTGAAGCATTAGTCTAACGGGAAGCTTTTTATATACCGTCTAAGCACTGATAGACGAGGAAAACAAGGGGAGACAAAGAGGAGAAAGGGAATAAATGAAGGGTATTTTGGTCAAAAGGTTGTCTGTTTCAATGTCTTGCATCAGTGCCTGGTCTGTGGGTTAACCTCCTGCTGAAGTTACAACAGCATTTAGTGTGAAGAAATACATACCAACTCAGTGTCTCCCCTTGATGGAGGACAGGACTGTTTGGGGTTAATGAAGCGAACCTTTGCCGTCCTGACCTAAAGTGTACTATCACCGTTTTACAGACAAAACATCATCATTACCCTGAGACACATCCAGAGCACAGGGCACGAGTATTTCTAGATTTTTTAATAATGTCTTCCAGTTAAATAACTCACAAAGGTTAGAAAACTGTTGAAGAACGGGAGACTATAATCTTGCATTGACAGCACAATCTCTGCCTGGCCATTGTTCCCCATCACTTCCTCTAGCACTGTTCTTCATTGCAGTGATACACAGATCCTGAAAGAAATACAGAGATTAGATTTAGAGATTGCTGATTCTGGAAAGTTGTCATCTATCCCTCAAAAGGCAATAGTTAGGCCTGAAAAGAGAAACAAACAACTAAAATATTACGAATAAAGCTCTTAAAAACAAACCTTCCAGTGTTTAAAGGGGCCCTAACATGCTCAGGTAGTATGTTGTGTCTCTACTGGGACGTGTCTCCATGCTTCAATGTTCAAAAAGCTCTCTCTGTCTGAAACCAGAGCCCAGTCTGCTCTGATTGGTTAGCTGGCCGGCTCTGTTGTGATTGGTCAACAGTTTAGAGATGTCCCGCCCCTTAGCCTATATCACGTACAATGTGTTTTACAGTGTGCCTTTGCAGACCATTTACATGCACTAATAACTATATGTAACACACTACAAGAAAAGGCAAAAGCATAATAGGACCTCTTTAATGTAGCGATTTTGCAGTGGCCAAGCCTCAGATGGAGCTAAAAGCATCGAGTTCAAACACTCTTTAACCTCCTCTGTTGTCGTCTACAAAATGCACAGTGCTGAATTCATCTCCTCACGCACAATCCATATAAACAACAAAGCGTGTGTATCCCTGCGGGGCCGGGGGACTCTGCTTTGTTTTGAAGATAGAAAAATAAAAGCTCGAGTTAGCGCCATGCTGTAACTTGCCACACTCTGATGTGTCCTTCCCCTCCAACACAAACACATTTAGAGTATCCTCTCATCACATGCTGCTATAATTACCTTATCTTACCGGTGTTGCTTTTTATTTGTGCAGAGGCTATTGAGAGTCACTGCGTGGTGTCGCGGTGTCACTGCATGGACAGCTGGTGGTTCAGGCACACACTCACACTGATAAACAGTCCTATATGCATCCATGTGAACCAAAGTGTACATTAAGACCTTTATTGACAAGATAATACTCATTAATCAAGTGCAAAAACAAACTAAGTGTTAGTTATATTAGTAAGCACTGTAGTTACTTGTCAATCATCAGTGTTTGTTTGTATGTTGGTGTTTATCATCATTATTCACAATGGCTAACCAAAAAGTTAAGGACACCAAAAGTATTTGCAGAAACATAAGTAATACAAACGCATACAAATGAAAAAGAAAACGTTTTTTTAAATACACGAGACAAGAAGAGAAGACATTACATTATTACATGTCACTTTGACTTTCGGAAACAGTTCTGAATTGGTTTGAATCCTACTTAAAGGACAGAAACACCTTTGTTTCTATAGGTTAATACACATCTGAGTTTACAAATATGACATGTGGGGTACCTCAAGGCTCCATCTTGGGGCCTCTTCTCTTTAACATCTACATGCTACCACTGGCTCAGATAATGAAAAACAACAAAATAAGTTGCTTTTATCCCACAGGAGCAATTTGGGGTGAAGTGTCTCAGTGACACAACGACATGCTGACTGCAGTGGGGTTTGAACCTGATCCGAACACCAACGCACAACCTACTGCGCCACACGCCTCCCGTCATATTTTGTATTTAACCAGATAAAAATGTATTGTGCTATTTGGTGAAATGTACCATGCTCTGTTCTATTCACACACACACACACACACACACACACACACACACACACACACACACACACACACACACACACACACACACACACACACACACACACACACACACACACACACACACACACACACACACACACACACACACACACACACACACACACACACACACACAAAAGTAAAGGGGGAAAGAGCAGGAATGACTGCTGGATGCTCGGGATAAAGACCTAGGCTTATGTGTTAGCTGTAATCATTTTAGCTAATTATTATAATTATATATCGATATCTTTATTTAAATTCCTCCCAATTCATTAATTAAAAGCAACACATTCAGCCATTTCAAGGAATTAACCGGAAAACCACGACCACTTCAATTGACAGATAGTTTTCATTGCATGGCATCGTATGGTGTGTGTGTCCCACTTCCTGATGTTATCTGGATGTTACACACTCTTTTCTCAGTAAGCACGCACATGACCACGGCATGTTCGACGCACTGACTGACAGTAATTATCACCATTCATCATTAGGCGTATTCCAGGGATGATCGCAGCTCTTTATGTAAAATGTCAGCTGAGTGAAATGATGAAAATGATTAAAGGGCGTCAGTGAGGAATAGAGACGTTACACTGCAGTGAGCTGACAGCACAGCAAGAAAAGAATGAGAAGCTGCAAAATAAATAAAGTATTAAAGTCGTTTTATTTATGAAGGAAGAAGGCAGAGGGGAAATCTGGGCTCGTATAGAAACTTCACAAAGATCTTTGGACTGCGAGTCGAGTCTGTATTGATAAAATATCACTGTGGTCTCGACTTAACTATTCTCTCTCTGCTCTCTCAGCTGAGCACAGTAACCTCCGCATGAACTCTCTGCACCGTGAATCAATACGTTGAGGCATATTTCCTTTTTTGCAGCAGGCCGTGTTAAAAGTCAAGAACTGTGCTCCGATCCGCAGGTTGTCGTCAAAAAACGGAAACCTTGACTTTTATTAAAGGTCCCATGTCATGGCCATTTCTACTGATCATAATTCCATTGTTGAGGTCTACTAGAATAGATTTACATTGCGCAATTTTCCAAACTCACATTGGTTTCTCACAGCATCTCTGTAAAGTATGTCTGTCCTAAATGGCTTGTTGGAGCTCCGGCCCCCCCCCCCCCCCCTCCCTGTGAGCCCAGTGTGCTCTGATTGGTCGGGACGTTGCGAGGCTCGCTGCTCAGTGAGCTGGCTTACTGGTGTGGTTTCCGGGTCGGCGATACAGCGAGACAGCGCGAAACTCATCCTGAGCACACACTCACAGCCGAAGTAAAAACAATAAGTGTGGCTTGATATTGAGAAAGAAAACGGTTTATAACGCTGTGAGAATGGGTCTGCCGAGAGAATTTCTCCGCCATCCCAACTCGTCTATTACCAACCAGGGAGCTCTATGCAAGTCAATGGAACTCCCTGGCCGTTTCTCAATGTGGAGTAAACCTGCTGCAGAGCCACTATTTCAAGTATCCTACATCATCGAGTGGAGCCGAATGCTGGGCATTTAAACAGGCCTTCAGCGCCACTCGATGACGTAGTATACTTGAAATAGAGTTTTACTCCCTAAGCAGTGCTTCTCAAAGTGTGGTCCGCTGACCACTGGTGGCCCGTGAGCGCCCCCTAGTGGTCCGTGAGTATATTGGTAACATTTCACATTTGAAATAAATAAATACATTTAAGTTTTCCGCACTCTCGCAGGAATATCTCCGCAATGGAGCGAGCTTGAGTTTCTATTGCATGATAAAACCCAGGGCAACACCTTCGTCACACATGCTGCCACTTGTTTGTATCATTTTCAGGCGATTTATAATCTGTTCTAGAAAAATGATGTCCTTTGGGATATTTGTGGAGTTAGGTGGTCCGCGAGTGTTTTTTTATTGGTTAAGTGGTCCTTGGTATGAAAAGGTTTGAGAAACACTGCCCTACAGGGTGTACTTTGAGGGTTTGTGACTCTGCAGACCGTTTACATGCAGAAACACCTTCATAACACAAGGGGACGGGTAATCACCGGAAAAGCATGACATGGGCCCTTTGTGTGTTTTATGTCAACACATTTTGCTTAACTGTTTTAGGTTAGTTGAAAGCAATAATGTTAAGTTGAACCTAATATGTTTTATTTAAACTTGATATTATTGCTTTCAACTAACCTACGTAGTTATGTTAAATCTGTTGACTTTACACATTCAATTAAAGTCAAAAGGTTTGACTTTGCAAAGTGTAAAATGTAAAAAGACATTACCTAAAATGTTCTCAACTTTTACGTATTTTGTTTTTTATGAATTATACATTTACAAGGCAGGGGGATAACTTAACCTTCTTCCTTAATAGTTCCGACTTTAGTTTGTGTGGTGTCAGGTCAGGTGGTCAGGATTACGTCACAGATGTGGAAATGAATGTCAAATAATGTCTAAATCTTGACAGTTGTGTTAATCATGAGGCAAAATCCAATATTGTTCAGTTCCAGATACCAGGGACTAAAGATGTATACTGTGATCTGTAAGTGCACACTTTTGGAGCTATATTGATTTATGTTATATAATAGTACTTATTCACCACTGTTTTTGTTTGTATTAGATTAATCTAAGATTAATTGCTAGGACCAGAAAACATTTGTTTAAGCTTCTTCTTGCCCCTGTTGAACATGACAGAGACTATTTGAGAATTATTATTGTTTTTGTTTATTTTGTTTTTTTAAAATTAAGATAATTAAGATAAGATAAGATAAGATGAACCTTTATTAATCCCCGAGGGGAAATTCAGTTGTACAAAGCAGCAACAGGGTAAGCGTGAAAAAAACAGTGCAGCAAAGATTCACACAGATTAATACAATCTAAAATAAATAATAAATAACATAAAATCAAGGAAATAATGATAATAATAATAAAAGACTATGAAAATAGGAGATGAATAAAAATAAGAGTAAAATAACTGTCAGCATTTATACATATTTGGTCATCTAAGTTATAAAGTACGGAATAAGTTAAAGTGACAAGTTAACATGGGTTTTGGAAACAGTGTATATTTATGACCAGTGATTTAATTGTATTTCTTTTTCATCATTAACCCCTTATTGTGCAGCCTGATGGCTCCAGGCACAAAGGACTGTCCGAGGCGCTTGGTGCGTTGTCGTGGAGGGATGAGTCTGTGGCTGAACGTACTCTTCATCTTCACTAGCTCTGCGTGGAGTGGGTGGGAGGGGTTCTCTAGGATGCTGTCGAGCTTCCTCCTCGTCCTCCCCTCTGCCACCTCCTCCAGATTGTCCTGTTGTACTCCCACTACAGAGCTAGCCTTCCTCACGAGCTTGTTCAGCCTGCCAGTGTCCCTAGTGTTTGTGTTTCCACCCCAGCACACCACGGCAAAGAAGAGCACACAGACTGGTAGAACATCTGCAGCAGCCTCGTGCACACGTTGAATGACCTGAGCCTCCTCAGGAAGAACAGCTTACTCTGTCCCTTCCTGAAGAGAGCATCAGTGTTGTCTGACCAGTCCAGTTTATTGTTTAAGTGCACTCCCAGGAACTTGTAGCTGTTCACCACCTCCACATCCTCCCCCCTGATGGTGATGGGGGTCAGAGGCGTCTTGCTGCTCCGCCTGAAGTCCACCACCAGCTCCTTAGTCTTGCTGATGTTGAGCTGGAGGTGATTGTTGTCACACCAGCCTACGAAGTTCTTAACCAGGGCCCTGTACTCCTCCTCATCGTCATCTGTGATGCAGCTGACAATAGAGGAGTCGTCAGAGAACTTCTGTAGGTGGCATGAGCCGGAATGTAATTATTCATTTGAGTGAGAAAAAAAGGAAAAAAAGAAAATATATATATATTATTGTTGTATGTTTTTGTTTCTGACATGTTCCATAAATTGACAAAAAAAAAATGTAAATCACTATTTATTGTCATTATTTTAGTTATTTAGAGCGTTTATTTGGAAGGTGGTTTGTGCACCAGGTGATTATGTATATATTGGAGACAGGTTGTGTGGGATTGTGGCTCCAGAGATGGCAATTGTTTCTTTCTTCAGGGCAGCACAGGTGTCGTTATATTTATATTATTGTGCTATGATTTTACTGGTCCGACCCACTTGAGATCAAACTGTGGCCCCCGAACTAAAATGAGTTTGACGCTCCTCTCGTATAACGCTTCCAGCTGCTGTCATCAACACTTCTGTTTCTTGTTTTCAACTCTCCTCTTTCTCTCACTCCCCCTCCTCTCTTCCCTCACCTCTCCTCTTTACCTATAAATAGCGCTGCATGCTTCTCCTCCGCAGCGTCTATACCCCTCCGGATGTTTTCCCCTGGGAGAGGCAGGCAGGCCTGGGCAGCATTGTAGCCGCTATTCACTCCTCTCCCCTGGGAGGAAGATGGGTCTCAGCTTCCTCCACCCTCCATCATGCAGCAGACACTATGCCTAGCAGGGAAATACAAAAGCAGGGTCCCATGCTCCAGTCTGGTAGCACCTGCTAAAAAAAGATATGAGGGATTGTGCCGGGGTTGCACCGACAAGAGTAAACCGAATCATTTCAGCAGACACTCCACTGCCCACTCTCTCTGGCATACTCTTGTTCTTTTGGAAAAGGGCTGGACTCGGGCGTGTTAACATCGCATGCTGCTGTTTTTCAGTTGAGTTTCTTGTGTTGGAAAAGCGCTGTCTCTCGTGCATTTTGTGCTGATATTATGGAAAAAGTTGCGCGGTGCACCCTTCCTCGCCTCATTCCCATAACAATTTTGAATGCTCTGGCAGTGATGATGATGTGTGCTGTTGTGTCTCCAGTGTAAAAATACTTACAGAAACAGCAGGTCCATGCATGTTGAATCGGAAGTAGCATTTTTTGGGATACCTGTGTTATTTTGTTTCGCCTAGTGCAGCTTCTGGTGTTGCAGTGAGCTGATTGTTAGTCAAACCGTTGTACTGTTGTTGAGAAGCTGTGATCAAAACATTAGTTATTTATAGACAAGGACAATACGATCTTTAAATGATTCCCTTGTTAGTTTGATATCGATTCTTCAGTAAACTAAAACATTACAATTCAGTGCCGTGTCTGTTGTCTCCGAAAGCATCGATCTGGCAAAATCAACAAATCAAAAATGGATCAACCAAGTAATTATTTCATCAAAAGAGTAACAAGTATGAGGACAGTCCTGCTATTCTGGGATACTGCAAGAAATACGTAACAAATCAAGTCTTCAATCTGCCTTCCTTGAGTCCTGTGGGGCCTCTGCTCCGTCTGATGGAGGCGCCAATTTGTAGCCTTTAGAGTCTGTGTGTTTATATTCCCACCAATATGAAATGGTAACATCTTCTTTTGTCGTGGATGCCTTTTCAAAAGCTGCTATTTTAATCTGCCCAGCCTCTCATCTGCCACTGCTTTAGTTTCACACACACACACACACACACACACACACACACACACACACACACACACACACACACACACACACACACACACACACACACACACACACACACACACACACACACACACACACACACACACACACACACACACACACACACACACACACACACACTGTTCTTTATAGCTTAGCTTATAGTGAATTGGATAGTGAAAGTAACAAGTCAAAACAGAAGCTGGCTTCAGATGCTAAATGTGAGACATTGTGCAATATCATTTTTTGGGCCAGTTTAGCCTTTAGCAGAGACATATATTATAGAGTGGGAGATAGATGTGATGCACATGTAAATGGAATAAGGCAAGGCAAGTTTATTTATATACCACCTTTCAACACAAGGCAATTCAAAGTGCTTTACAAAAACATTAAGAGCATTAAGAATTAGTGCAGAATGGCATTTAAAAACAGTCATGCTAGTGTGAATAAGGCTGGATTCGAACCTGCGTCTACCACAGGAATGACTGACGTGGGATTTGTAAGATAATTAATATGCCTGGAAAGGAGAATAAAACAATTTCTGATACACAAATTTGACGAATGGTATTTTAAAACAAATATATTAGCAATATTTTGGCCTCTATATGTGTCAATAAAGTGATCTTGAATGAATCGTTCTGACCGTTGCAACTTTTTTGATTGAAAAAAAAAACCCATGCCCACTTTAATTCTGCTTTTTCCAGAATAGCCTCCTCCTTAGCAACAGTCTGTTCTCCTTAGCAACAGTGTTAGCGAGCAACAGTAGACCTCTGGTAACTCAGCTGTCTAATAAATCATATCATAGCTGTAATTCCAAAAGTTGATGAAAATGTAAAAACACCAAACTTGCTATACTGTGTTTGTGTGTATTTCTAGCTGGTTTCAAAGTCTTTTTTTAAAAGAGGACGTCTGCATAACAGTGTCCTGATGAGCCTCTCCGATTTCCTCTCCCTCCGTCCCTCTGTTCTGCTTTCTCTGCACCAAGAACAAAATGCTTACACCACACTGGAGACGCAGAGAGGAGAGCCTCTGGGGAGAGAAACTTTAGGGAGAGTTTGGAGAAAGATGAGAGGGGGGAGGGAGGAAGGTTAGTGTAGGTGTGGAGGTAACAAGATGAGGTTTTAATGATCACTGTGGGGAAAATAGGCCACTGTTGCAACAAGAGGATACAGCGACACAAAGAAAGAAAGAGTGTCAATGGTGGAAAGACGTCGCTGACCAAAGCACAGTTTTAGGGTTAGGGTTATCTCAGCAGTGTGCAACTGCAATACAAGGTAAATGAGACCGAGGCATTCATGTAACCTATTTATTACGCAGCTTAGTTGAATACTGGCTTCCGATTGGTCAATTTGGGCCTTCCAGAGATCTGCTATAATTCGTTAACAGACTGCGACGATTTTAAGACTTTTTCATCATTTAAATATAATATATAAGATGATTTTGCTTAATTACTGTAACTATATACAGGTTTGTTTTTGGTGTTAGTGCTGCAGGTTACAAAACATTACATTTTTGAAATCAATATTTATAATTCTTCTGACCTATGGATAGCATCGCATTGAAATCATGGTTTCTCTGTTCTCGTTTTAGCGGTTGCCATCACTTAGGGTAATATAAGCTGAGCTGCAAGCAAGTTTTCTCCCACCATATGTCGTAGCCACATGAATGATTTTGTTCTAGCTCCGAGAGCCCCAGGAGCCTCTAGATTAGTTACAAAAAGCTGTAATGAAAGGTGGTAGAATATATGCATCTTATACATGAGGTCTTCATCAGTCAGAATATGAGAACCAACTGAAGGTAGCCCAAACTCTGTGTTATCACTAACTATTCTAATAATGAAGTTAAGATATAACCACTGGAAACATAAGAGCGGATCATTCTCCATTTTTCTGGATGCATAGCACGGTGCGCAATACACAGTAATGGTGACAAGAACTTGGCATTTTCTCCTCGGATAGACGCTTTTTTTCGTAATGCACTCTGTTATGGTCATCTATATTTGGCTAACAGTTCTTTATTCATTACATGCATATTCCCTAGCTTCTTACCTTTCGATTGATACCACAATAATGCATGTAAGCTTTATGGTTGGCAAGCTACTCCTGCGTCAATGAATTCGTAGAGGACCCTCTACTTGTTCTAAAATATATGTAAAATGTGTTTGCTGCAGTGTGTGGTGCTTAGTGGCGTTTAAATGAGGTAATATGAGGTCAGTAAGTGCTGGGGTGCCATAAAACAATCAGTAGCCTGCTGTGGTTTTGATGACCTGATGGCAAAATGAATTCATTTAATGACATTAATGAAGGAATCGTGGTTGAATGTGGATCGTTGACATCTGGATCTGCTTAATAAGGTTAGCCTAATGGATGCATCGTTCATCATTATCATTATTATCATTATCCTTATTTCCCAATCCGACCATTGCCATCCAGCTTCCCCTAATACTCGCACTGCAGAACTGTGTAATTGGATAGCTGCCGTCTTACAATGTGATATGACCATATATGAAAAATGGAGCAGGTTAAAATCTTAATATAAGCGCTGTATTTCCTTTGTCTTCCTATTTAACCTGTTTAGTGTAAAGTGACTCCTTTTGTTGATATAATGATCTTCTTTTTGTTTATCAACTATTTTCTTTGAGATATTCTTGCTGATGTAAAGAGAAGTAAACTCTAGGTATTACACAGCTTAGTTGAATACTCTATCCTGATTGGTCAATTTGGACATTCCAGAGGTTGTTTATTTCCGCTAGCAGACCATTGCTAAGGAGAACAGGCCGTTGCTAAGGAGAACAGGCCATTGCTAAGGAGAACAGACCATTGCTAAGGAGAACAGACCGTTGCTAAGGAGAACAGACCATTGCTAAGGAGAACAGGCCGTTGCTAAGGAGAACAGGCCATTGCTAAGGAGAACAGACCATTGCTAAGGAGAACAGACCATTGCTAAGGAGAACAGACCATTGCTAAGGAGAACAGACTGTTGCTAAGGAGAACAGACCATTGCTAAGGAGAACAGACTGTTGCTAAGGAGAACAGACCATTGCTAAGGAGAACAGACCGTTGCTAAGGAGGATCAAGGGACTCTGTGCAGTCATATAGTCATAGCAAAAAGTAGTCCGATCAATTTCAAGTCAGCTGTAAATAACCAATATTAGCTTTCTCCGTCGGAAAACACCATGCAATACTTTTTTTAAATACACATTTTTATATTTGGGGAGAGCAGGAAAGGCGGATTCATGATGGCTAAACTGTCCCCAGTGAAGAAAAGAAATAAAGAACAAGAAAAGGAAAGAGGCTAAACGACAAAGCGCTGGACGTCAGAGAAATCAATAGAAGAAGACAGACAGGAAGTAAACACTAACAGCAACACAGTATTATGGGCTCTGTCAGTGTTAGTGATCATTTTAATAACAATATCACTTAAAACCAACATTGTTAGTCAAGTTGTTGGTTTATTTGGTATTTATTAACCTTTATTTTCCTGTGATGAACAATGCAGAACGTCAGACCTGATGGAGTTTTGTCCTACTGAGATTAATGACGAGTGGAGATGGGTCGTTGCCGAATATATGCCTCAGAACAGCTTTCCCACACACACACACACACACACACACACAAACACACACACACACACACACACACCACACACACACACACACACACACACACACACACACACACACCATGTATACATCACTTCAGGGGACATTACATTGACTTACATGCATTTCCTGGAGACTTATCCTAACCTTAACCATAACCAACACATGCCTAACCCTAACCCTAAACCTTAACCTTACCCTAACCCTAACCCTGACCCTAACCCTAACCCTAACCAAGTTTTCACCCTAAAATTAATGATTCCCCTCATGGGGACCTCCAATTTGTCCCCATAAGGGAGGCGAGTCCCCACACATGACTATGTACACAGATTTAGGTCCCCACAAGTATAGTAATGCTATGACACACACACACACACACACACACACACACACACACACACACACACACACACACACACACACACACACACACACACACACCACACACACACACACACACACACACACACACCGCTGATGAGAGGGTAGTGGTCTGTGTCAGAGGGGGAGCAGCAGTGGAGTTAACTTCAGGAGAGAAACGACATTTAATGCACTGACTAAGTGACTTTACACAATCTCAAAATCAGTTTGAACTATATCTAACTGTAATTGAGTCTGATTATTTATTTAATTAAAACTGCCTTAAATAATTTAAAAGCAGCAAAACCATTTCAAAAGTACTTACAAAATGAATTCATAAGATAAATACATTTTTTCTACGTCATATTTGTGTCAAACGGTGTTCTTTTATAGCAAACCATTCCATATCATACATGAGTTACAGATGCTTCAAAAGTTATAATAATTGATGGATACATTCGTGAGCAGATAAAATGGGTCTCATACGGCTTATATTATAATGTGTTATAGCAGACCATTAATCAAAGGTTTATTATGCATGCTAAATCATTTAAAAGTATAATTCAGACATTTTTATTTACCAGTTTGCAGGATTTACAACAACAAAATACCCGATAACAGAATATAGATGTGACTAGGGGAGAAATGAGGCTGGCATAATGTGTGGTGACATACGTCGGGTCTGGAGAAAGCAGCAGATATTCTGTGCATTGGGTGTGATCACAGCTTGGAGTTTGCTCCCATGTGTTGTGATTTATTTACAGCACATTTGTCATCCACAGAGTTGTTCCCTGTGAAATGAAAGGGATTACTGACAGAGTAAACTCTCCAGAGTGAGTTTAGAAACGCTTTTCACTGTTTACCGAACGTCAAACATAACTCAGAATATGGGGAAACTCAACATATGAGAGCTCAATATGAACAGGTTTAGGGAGGAACGGGATTATTTAATCCGGGTACAACAAAAAGATAACTGTATTCCCTCAAAGCTACATAACAAATATGTAATCAGATTACTGTTACAGGATTATTATGTTCGTAAAAACAGATAGTGTTTGTTGTAAAAGGATCAGATGTTGTCTCTCTGTGAGCTGTACTGTTCTGTAGGATAATACTTTAAGTAATGTTCAGGTCACATTGTTCTGTCTCACATCAAAACAAAAACACATCCTATCAATTTCCTCTTCACTTGTATTTCTTTGCATTGCATTTTATATTGAGGTAATCCAAAAGTAACTGAGATAAATCAGGGTGCATTACTTTTATATTCCGATGCTTAGATTAGGGTACTGATTGCATTTTTTACAGGTAACTCTTAATTGTAAACCTCCCTTACCTGCCTCTGAACGGAGATTTGAAATGCGTCCAACAAATAATCTCTGACTAATGAAAAATATGTAAAGAAATTATAAAAAATAGGCAGTACCTGAGCGTCAGTTATCCATACGTTCTGGTTCTCATGGGAGAGCTGGGAATTGGCGTTAGGAGCAAAACAAAACTAGAAAAGGATAAAAGATGTGTGTGTGTGTGTGTGTGTTTGTGTGTGTGTGTGTGTGTGTGTGTGTTTGAAATGAGAGAGAGGAGGATGGGGTGTTTTGGTGGAGCTGCTCTCATCTCTGTGAAGGCTTTTATCGTCTCCTCTGGTCGAGAGAAGAGAAGGAGAAGCTTGTTAGAGAAGGGAAGTGTTGATGAGATAATTACACAGCTGTCAAAGTCCCTGTTTGGACCAAGAGCCATCAATGTGTGTGTGTGTGTGTGTGTGTGTGTGTGTGTGTGTGTGTGTGTGTGTGTGTGTGTGTGTGTGTGTGTGTGTGTGTGTGTGTGTGTGTGTGTGTGTGTGTGTGTGTATGTGTGTGTGTGTATGTGTGTGTGTGTGTGTGTACATATGTTGTTTGCAGTGGTGGGAGAAGTACTCAGATCTTGTTCTTGAGTAAAAGTAGAAGTACCAGAGTGTAGGAATACTCTGTTACAGTAAAAGTTCCTCAAGTGAAAGTAGAAAAGTATTCTCATCAAAATATAGTGAAAGACAGTAAAAGTAGTCGTTGTGCAGATTGGTCCATTTCAGAATAATATATATGATATGTTTTATAATGATTGATCATGAAAGTGTTCTCAAAGCTGGTGAAGGTGCAGCTAGTTTGAATGACTTTGTATACTGCAGGGTAGCTTGTGGATTTACTCCAGGTGGAAATAAAGTCTGATTTAACACTTGATTATATTTCACATCATTCATCCACATCTGTGAAGTAACTAAAGGTATTAAATACATGTAGTGGAGTAGAAGTACACCATTCACCTCTGAACTGTAGTGGAGTAGAAGTACACAGTAGCATAACATACTCAAGTCCCTCAAACTACTTACGTACCGTGCTTGAGTAAATGTACTTAGTTACTTTACACCACTGGTTGTTTATTAGGCTGTACATTTGCTGAACGTTGGTCTCAATAGTTTCCAAAAATTGGTCCCATTTGGTTTTACTGTGTGTGTTATTGTGTGTGTTCAGACACATAATGGCTGCACTTATTCTTTCAAATGTATGGCCGTGTCTCTTCAGGTGGAAATGAGTTTTTTTGAGCATCTGCTCTCTTCCACCGTTCACTCCTTCTATCCTTGTGTCTGTATGTATTTTTTTTAAAGGCGTCATTTTTGTTGTCAGCTGTATGGAGTCACCACAGCCGCTGCAGGCAAACTCCACTTCCTCCAAGACAGCCCATAATTCTTCCGTGTTGACTTCAGACACACACCTCCTTCTTTCAGCCGCACCGTGACCACTATAGGGACAGATAGAGTGTGTTTGTGTGTGAATGCATTTCAAGAGCATTGGCTGATTTGATACATGCCCACGACAATAATTGGCAGCCCGTGGGCATCCACACACACACACACACACACACACACACACACACACACACACACACACACACACACACACACACACACACACACACACACACACACACACACACACACACCACACACACACACACACACACACACACACACACACACACACACACACACACACACACACACACACACACACACACACACACACACACACACACACACACACACACGTTCACCTACAGGCCAGAGTGAGGAGGGGAAATAAAGGGGAAAGTTGACCACCGCCCTGGGAAATATGTGGCGTGTCTCTGAGCAAAAACAAGCTCTCCAGTCGGCGGGCAGCTTTTTCATTTGCCGCTCTCCAAGTTGTGTTCAGGGTAGAGAGAGGGGAGCACAGATAAATTGGTGGAAGTGTGTGTGTGTGTGTGTGTGTGTGTGTGTGTGTGTGTGTGTGTGTGTGTGTGTGTGTGTGTGTGTGTGTGGAGGGTGGGAGTTGGTGGTTGGTGTTATGAAAAGAACAGCAACAAACTCAATTTCAAGCCCAGAGTCCTGGAGGAGAAGCACTTGGTCTCTCAACCGCCAAACAAAGAATTGAACCTCTTCTCTGCTGCAGGGTTTTATTGTTGGAGGAACTATTTTCTTTAGAGGTCCACTGCTCTTCAAATCTATTATTAAGTATTTATAGTAGAGTATCTTGAGCTAATTCGTCAAGGTGTCATAAATAGTGCGTGTGAGCTTAACTGTGTGTATTAAACACTATTTTATTTCTTTTTTAAACTGTGGTTTGTGCTCATGTGTTTCATTATTGGTGTATAGGCTACTGCCTGAATATGCTTCATGAAAGGCAGGTTTTCCTATAAATAAAATCACTTTTGATCCAAAATATCTTGGTAACTTCTTTTATAAAGTCACATTGTTCTGTTGTCTTCCAAACTATTTGAAGTGCTGGTGCATTATTTAAGCTAAAATCCATTTAGTACCACCTTTTCCTGTGTGTTTGGTTTAATGGCCAAGGTGCAGGTAAAACAAGTGGCTTTTCAGTCTGCAATGGAGGATATTTGGAATTTCTGTTGCCCTGATTTAAACAGGGACCTCGATCCACCATTTTTGTAAACATTTGTGTTTTTGATGAGGGGTCCAGCTCGCAGCGAGGGAGAAGCGAGCTGATTAGCTGTTGAAGTCAAAGGTCAGAAACAAAACCATGGGATACAGTGTGACAGAGAGATTTGGGCTCCGCTTCCTGCATAAGGGATGATAAGAACTGCTAGGCGAGGGGCAAAAAACCACATGCTAATTATGGCCTGTCCTCTGTTTTATTCCTGTCGTATTAAAGCAAAGCAGTAAACATGCCTCTAAACTCCGTCGCTTGTATACAAGTCATAATTCAGACAGCTCGAGCAAATGAGATAAATGACTCCCACCACCTTCAAAGACAGGGGGATTTCTCATTTCGGTGGAAATTAAATTAATACCACTGGGAATGGCTCATGAATCTTCACTCAGCGTGTTGCGGGGATAACACCCCGCCTCAGATGTTTTCGGATATATTTGTCGGTCCTTTAATAATAACAGTATAGCAGAGAGAAATTCCCTCGGTGCATGGAAGAATTATTAAATCCACTTGTGCCAGCATGCCGCTTTCATTATGTCACTTTGGTGGGCCGATGAAGAGCACTCAGAGGAGCGTAATTGGTGGCATCCATTTGTGACCTTGGCTAGAGAGCGGGAGGCCATCGCATCATCAACACGAGGCGACAGGACGTCAGTGCCTCGGGGGGGGGAGCAGAGAGAGAGGGCTGGGAGACGGGGGAGGAATGGATGGGAGGACGGTGGCACTGCCATCTGTCTGTGTGTTCTGACCCACTGCCCTCCTCAGTGGCCCGGCGCCCAAATTAGGAGCGGCGACACAGCAGCTAATTGCACCACGTGAGCGGTTGTTTATGCGGGAAGCACCATCTCTGCACGGAGAAATTACAAGGCTCCACTCGACAAGATTTGTATCGAAAAATACTCTCGTCTTATTAGCCTAAAACCATGAAGTGGAGCAGACAAGAGTACTCCATCCCCATTACTGCTACATCCTTTTTGCCTCGACGCACAGTGGGTGGGGACACTTGTTGACCCACAGGATGTGACAAATTGAGCAAAACTTTTCTCTAAAACAGAAGCAGTGGTTAGTGTTGGACTAACAGAGGTTAGTTAGATCTCTTCTCTGTCTCTGAGCAGGTTTGCAAACAACAAGCGCCCTGTGCTCAGTTTACTGGCATGTCCGCTTGCTATAAAAACTTATTATTTTTAGAATGGCTGACTCCTGATATCTAGAGCCACCAAAGAGCCTCTACCTGGAATACTTTTAATAATAAGTGTGTCATTGATCCCATGGTCCTTTGCTCCCTCCTAATTATTATCCAGTTTTCTTTCTTTGCAAAAGGGCTTTATAACAGCTGCAACCCTTAAAGGTGGGGTCGGTACGTTTGAGAAACCGGCTCGAGATACACTTTGTGTTATATTCCATGGAATGCTCTTAACATCCCGATAGCAATGAATATCTGAAGTGCTTTGACAACAAATCCATAAAAATGTCATCTGTGGAAGCCGTGGCGCTGTAAAAAGCACGACCAATCATCTGAGCCGGCTAAAGTAACTGGATGGCCTACCTGCCTGTCAGCCTTCCATCTGTGCACAAACTTATCTCGTGCCCTCATTGGTCATGTGCTCGTTCGTGTGTGTTGGAGGAGGGGCTCTGTAAGGAAGTGGCAGATTTTTTCCGGCTGTGTACTTTCAAATTCTAGCGCACTCGAGCTGGTTTCTCCAAAATGACCTACCCCACCTTTAATATGAACAAAACCAACAGTTATCATTATTTCATTTTGAGGATGTAAATAGATTGTCAATTTCTGGTGTTCCAGTACAAATTGGACCTTTAAGAGAATATCAAAGATTCCTTAACTCAAGCTTGTCTCAAACCTTTTTTTGAGTTTGATATAGAAAACTTGAGAAAGAGCTTGTTGTGTTACTTCTCCTTCTTAGTGGCCAAATGTAAAAGATTCATACAGGTGTGTGTTGTTCCATCCTTATTACACAGCTTAGAATACTTGATTCTGATTGGTCAATTTGGACCTTCCAGAGTCTGTTATTTTTTGTTAGCAGATTGTTGCTAAGGAGAGAAGACTGTTGCTAAGGAGAGTAGACCGTTGCTAAGGACACTCTGATCAAGGGACAACAGTATGTGCAGTGATATCATTTCACAGAAAAAAATACTGTCACTTTAACTTCAGCTGTTGACAACACACATTAGTTTTCCCGACTATTTGATCTTAGTGGAAGCGATACAATTATTTAAAAATCAATATCGTGAGTCAAGTTGTTCGTTTATTTAGTATGAAGCCATGTAATAAGCGGGATAATGTGCATGACTGTCTCGCTGCACATTTATCGTTTTTCCTTACTTACAGGTGCACTAATTATTTACCAGGACGTCAGAAGTCAGTCAAACACAGTCTGCTCTCTACAGGGAAAATAATCCAATGGAAAATATGTTCACTGTCAGTTTGCAACACATTTGAAGTAACAACAGTCGTCCTAAATAATAACAGTGTATCTAGAAACTAATCAGTATAAAGCATCCAGACTGATGGGGGGGGGGTGTTCAGTTCACTTCCTGCTTCAAGGCAACACGATGCACAGCTTTAACATGCAGGAGAGACAGGGCGAGAGCAAGAGTCAGACAGAAGGATGAAGGATGAGAGGAGTGTGAAGGGTTTTGTTAAACTCATTCTAATGTGGGGGACATCACTTGGCTGCTTGACAAGCTGCCCTGAGGCCGAGATCATATGAGACACACACACACACACACACACACACACACACACACACACACACACACACACACACACACACACACACACACACACACACACACACACACACACACACACACACACACACACACACACTCTGCCAGTGGGTAAAATTAGTGGTTCATTAAGTTCTCCATCCACTTCTTCCTCATCAGTTTATCTCTCTTTCCTGTAATATCCTGCCATTCAGATCCTAAGGTGGGCACCGACAGAATGTGAAGTACATTTAAATTATTATGCGTAATGATGCAAATGTGCTCTAGGTCAAATTAAGGCAAAGAGGTGTCTCAAGTGAAACATGTTGCTGCTTGTTTTTGGACTTACTTAGTATACAGAGAGGATAAGGAAGGGAGCGAGTGGAAGAAAATGAATTCTTAGAGATAGGTTAACTTCAGGGTCTGAAAAGTGGAGCTGAGGTGGAAGTACGTTTACCTGTATTCATTATAATAGCCAGCAGGGGGAGGGGCCTGTTTCAGTTACTCAGAAGTCAGTCTGGATAGAAGTCTATGAGAAAATGACCCTACTTTTCATTTAGTTTGATACCTCAGAAAAACGTAATCCTATGGTGTCAGCTAGTTTATTTATAGTAAAATCAACAGCAAATCAGCCTATGACAAAAATGATAGCTACCTTGTGATTGACAAGTCACTACCATGCCATTGTTCATAGTTGTTGTTTTTTATTCAATGTTACAGCCGAGATAATGTTGTTTTCTCATGTGCTCGTTCTTGTACCTGACCTTGACATCCACTGAGACTAAGAGTATGAAAGGACAGACATAGCATTAACGGAGTTGCCAGTCAGTGTTCATTCTTTGGCGGTAAACGCTTGGTTTCCTGATCTATTTGTGGTCCCAGCTCAAAGGGCTCTGAAGGTGAACCAGGTCAAGGTGACATCACACGCTGTGACACCTGGCTCAGAGTCGCCGTGACGACCGTCCCGCCTCTTCAGTCACAGCTATCAGACAGGTGTGTGTGTGTGTGTGTGTGTGTGTGGGGGGGGGTGCCAGTGCACACAGATGATGTTGGTGAAGGACAAGATGGATGGATGTATGAGGACGGCAAAAACAATGATTTAAAGCTCATCACTTCCTGTTGTTGTTTCTTTCTCTAGTGAACCTACTCGACACGACAACCATCAGCGGAGACTGGGGCTGGCTGACGTACCCGTCACATGGGGTAAGAACAAAATGAAACATACTCTATCAAAATCAGTCACTTTGACCCCATAACATTTTAAGTTACACTCACTGTTGGAAAGAGGAGATTCTTAGCTTTGCAACGATATCCTTATTGGTTGTTGTTCTCCAAATATTCAGATGACATGATGACTGCACCGAGACACCATTTTGAGAAAAAGGCCTTCAAAGTTTGCATACAGTGTGTTAGCCAAAGTCATATTAAGAGTGGGCTCAAGGCTTATTCATAGGAAGAACCAAAACAATCGAACATCTGTATTTCTTGACTTTGTTATTATTGGCTTTTTTCGCTACAGGTCTAGAAAGTTGACTTTAAGAGAAGTATACATTTTACAGGTCAGTGTGAGTCATTTGTGCGTTGGTTAATTAAATATCTCTCAACAAAGCATACGTATCAACTGATAACAGAAACTATTATATATATATACAACCCTGTATTCGGAGATACTCGTGGATTCATATTAAAAACTCGGGTTTTGGTCATTTGGGGGTTCGGTTGGTTTTAACCAAAGTCTCATTTTCTGAATATGAATATTTTGTGGGTATATTCAGTCAATAAATAAATGTTTGAAGTTTGTAAAGACGGGATGGCAACTTTGGAAAACTTGTTTTGTATTTGTATGTCTCTCTGGAGAAGCCACCTGGAGGGGTTGAGGGTTTAAACGTTTGGTCATGAATGCGCGATCAATTATGTTGTGCCTATTTGAAATGTATTCATCATGTTTGCATGAGGAGTTAGATTTGTTGAACCTACCTCTAATCAACACCTATTCACCTCAGCATATTTCCTGGGTAGTCCTCATTGAAGAATATTTCTGTGAAAACCCAACTGCACACATTTCCACCACAAAGAGACACCTTTTGCAAAAACACTCCTATTTGTATCCCAACTCCACGCATGTGAGGTGGGGATTTTCAAGCTGTGCTTACGAAAAGGAATCTGTCTGTAACCACTGACAATACAGGCTAATTACGAGTTCCTCCATTGCAGTCAGACAACGGCATGCAACACTCTAATTCAGACATCACTTTTCAACATATTGTCACCAAGGTGCAAATCACAGTAGGGGGAGAGCCTACACCCCCTTAGGGGAGGAAGAGGGGAGGGAAGAGGGAGAAAGATGAAAGGGGAAGAGCGAGGTGACAGCGAGGGCACGGCGTTGCCACATTAGCATATTGTAATGCCACATGATGATGCCCGGGGTGATGAATTAGGACTCCAGCCGTGATCTTTATGGCGGCGAGAAAGCCACCGTGTCCCTGACTCCCCCGACTGTCAGTGGAGTGGTAGAAACATTTAACTCACCTCCAGCCCGCACAACAGACGGCGGTGCGATTGAACGGTGGCCAGCAGGAACAGATGGGTTGTCTTTCAAGTCCCCAGGAAAAGAGCCGGAAGAATTGGATTAGAGTTCTGAGCAAAATGACTCGTTCTGTGTAAAATCAGCGTGAGAAGTGAATCTCATAACATCTAGATTACACAAACTCAGCCCCGTTGTGTCTCGTGTCTCATTTCAGTTCAATAATGTCAGCAATATTCACCCCTAACTTGATGGGAGACATATTTTCACTGAGCTCCTGCGCATTAAATGTTTGATTGAATGGATTTACAGCGGTAGCGTGGCTTTGTGGCATTATGGTTAGGCTAGCATATTGTGCTGAATGACAAAGGGGTTGGTGAATACAATTGTTTTGTTTCATTTTTGAGAAGTCTCTTGAACTGGAGAGTCCTGGCCAAGATACAGCACAGTTACATACAACACAATAAAGAACAGATATCATGGTCACAGTGAGAAATGTCATCATACAAAGAGGTGGACCTTTGGTAAAGTTAGTAAAAACGAACAAGTTCAATGAGTTTCCATACTTTTCCGATGGACATAAATCTATAGTTAAGGTGGAAAACCAACAAGAATAGCCTTATAAATAAGGATATGCCAATGATTTAAGCTGTATGAAAAACATTTCTTATCAGTTTTTATACCGTTAAGTTTTTGTCTTATTGTATTGAAGAGATTCTGAAGTGAAATAAGTGTACAGGTTGTTAGTTAGAAGCAAAGGATGTGTCCAAACCCCCCCTCCCCCCCCCCTTTGTGCATTAATTCACCATGCACTACTTCCATTTACAAACTTTGGAAAACCACGACACACCGATCCAACACCCTCAAAATGATCCAATAACAATTAGTAAATAAAAGTATATTATATAGAAGATTTCAGCTGTTGACTTGCTATGTTCAATTCTTCGAACAGACGTTAGTAAGGAGTGTTGACCAGTACTTGGAGCGGGCCCCCAGTACTCGGATGGGTTTAATGCAGATTTCCCAAATTGTGCTCTGAACATGCATATGTGTGTGTGAGACAGAAAAAGAGGGTTTCATTCATAATCCGGTTATTGTTTCTTGACAATTGGAAATGCCATAATTTGGAAAATGTCAAGATTTATCTTCTGCTGTTCTAGAATCAAGAGTTTTGAGATCAATCAATCAATCAATCAATCAATCAATGTTTATTTATATAGCCCAATATCACAAATGTTACATTTGTCTCAGTGGACTTCACAGTTTGTACAGAATATCAGTGTGACAATACGACACCCTCTGTCCTTAGACCCTCTGTCCTTAGACCCTCACATCGTACAAGGAAAAACTTCCGAAGAAAACCCACAGTTTAAAGGGAACATGGGAGAAACCTCAGGGAGAGCAACAGAGGAGGGATCCCTCTCCCAGGACGGACAGACGTGCAATAGATGCCGTGTGTAAATTGAAAAGATAATACATTTGCAACATAGGTAGTCCAAATGTTTGGAAATGCATGTGTGTATAATAGTAAGATGAATCCACGAGGATATCCATCCAGGACCTATGATCCAGGACCACAGCCACGACTCAAGATCCAGGGCTCGCGATCCAGGACAGAGGAGCGCAGGATCATCCATGACTCCGGATCCCGGCGTATACAGACACCAAAAAGAAAGAGATTTGGGGAAGCTGGGTTAATCGGAACATGAGAGTACACAGGTATAGACAGAGAGAAGGAAGAAGTAAGATGTCCCCCGACAAACTAAGCCTATATCAGCAAAACTAGGGGCTGAATCTAATCAGCCCTAACTATAAGCTTTATCAAAAAGGAAGGTCTTAAGCGCACTCTTAATAACGGATAGGGTGTCTGCCGCCCAAACACAAACTGGAAGCTGATTCCACAAATGTGGAGCTTGATAAGAAAAGGCTCTGGCTCCCATTGTACTTTTAGAGACTCTAGGAACAACCAACAACCCTGCATTCTTGGAACGTAATGCCCTAGTAGGACAGTAGGGTATAATGAGTTCTTTAAGGTAAGATGGCACCTGCCCATTAAGGGCTTTGGATCCATCCTCCATTGAGTAAACAATATCCATCCATCCAATATCCATCCACGATAATACATTAGTTAAGCTATCTAAGGGTTAAACCTATACATACTGGCATGCCAATCCCAACCCTCTGGTTAAGGAGTACTCATTAAACAAAGTCACACAGTTAAGAAGGTGAGGTCAAAGGAAAAAACGTCCTCTCTGCTTCTCCTGGCGCTAAAGATAAAAAAATCTCATTATTCATGTTACGTTTCTTCTCTAATGGCACAGTGTGGTTTATCTTATAATGAATTAATTTAAGTCATAAGTTATATTACATTCTCAAATGGTAACTTTGAAGGTCTTGCACAATGTTGTTATACATTATTAGATGTGACAGAAGCAGTGTAAATATTCCCTACAGGGTGTTTAAATGATTTAATGGGAATAGAGGTTGCAAAGCACTTTCACTTAACCCTTCTCTTGCGTTTCGGGTCAAAAGTGACCAAGTTACTTTGTTTTTGATCATAAATAATGTGTTTTTCATCCAATTGCCTCAAGACCTTATGTTATCCTCCACACCTCTGAACATATACAATTGATGATCACCACTTGCATTGATTCTTTTGTGATTTATTCAACAGTGAAACACCCATGACCGCCATAGGAAATGAATGGGTATGAGTGTATTATGTTCATCCTGCAGATGGAAAACAACACACACACACACACACACACACACACACACACACACACACACACACACACACACACACACACACACACACACACACACACACACACACACACACACACACACACACACACACACACACACACCACACACACACACACACACACACACACACACACACACACACACACACCACACACACACACACACACACACACACACACACACACACACACACCACACACACACACACACACACACACACACACACACACACACACACACACACACACACACACACACACACACACACACACACACACACACACCTTGTGCTTATGTCCCCCCACACCTTCCAGACAAAACTATTTACTCTAAGTTACGGGAACACAATGAGTAGGCGACCGATTAGGCGATTTTCTGTCAGAGAGGCTCTGGACAAATGTTTTGAACCAGATGAAGAGGAGATTGAACCAGACATAGAGGACAATGTCAAATGGAAGACAACAGCGATCCAGACTATGAGCCTGACCAACAGTCAACAGACCAGGAAGAGGCCCCTGAGGGAGAGGAGCCCTGAATATTTATTTTTCTCTAAATGTTCATTGAGGAAAACAGTATCAGTGTCTTATTTTATATTCATCACAGTGAATGCTGAACTTGATGGGCCCACCGGTGGGTCCGGACCATATACTAGTTGAAAGTACACAAGGAAACACTCATTTGCTTGTATCAAATCAATACATAATTGGAACTGGAAGAATCTCAGCTACAACACCAACTAAAGCATTTCCATCTCCAGTAAACACAGCCTACATGGCAAGCATTTTTATAATATACGGTAATGTACAGTAAGCACTATCTTTGAACTTACTGCATAATCATAACATGAAATTCACCCCTGGTGTCATTCTGTCTGTCACCCCGTGACTCTACTTGCTTTGACTGTTCAAATGAGTTATCAACATTGGATAAGGGGTTCCAGAGATATCACTGTGCAAAACACACCGGTCAATTTTGACCGAAAATAGTATGGGAAGGGGGGTATGACCTAACGCAAGAGAAGGGGTAAGACATTACAAACTGTTTTTTGTAACTATTTGAAATATGGGCTTGAGAGAAAATGCAACTGGTCAAATAACCTGCAAGCTGCCTGAGATCAGCAGTTATTTCAGCATTTCAGCATTTCAACATTACTGCTCTTACACAGAAAAATAATAAAGCCTACATTGTGACCACTGATAGCCATATGTGTATTTTGACAGCCATTATCTGGGTACATTGTGATAGAGAGAGAGAGCTTGGCTTGTGCAGAAAGACTTCACTGAAGGAAGTACTGTCCTCCATATGGGGGAGTTGATTTAGTCGGAGCAGTAAGAGCCATTGTAGAGTCATAGTGGGTCTGTTTTGAGCTTGATTAATGATGCATTCAGAATGAGTCTTTAGCAAAGCTATCAGATCGGCAGAAGCTCTTTATTTCTGTGAATTGGCTTCCGCTTTCAGTTTTCTTTCAGCCACACTGAATGGAAACCAGAAAAACACCAATGTCTCGTGGTTTGAAAAGCCTTTTGGCACCGCTTAAGAATGTGTGCTTCGACTTAGAGCAATAATCAAGAACTTACAAGTAGCTGATGCAGAGATGTTAACCGTCTTTTGATATTACAAAGCAAAAACACAAGAATAGGTTCAGATTTTTTTAAAACAGTAGGCTACTCACATACTCTCCATTCTGAATGTGAAGCAAGCAACAAACTCCGTGACAGAAAAGTCAGTGTTGAAGATCCTGAACCTGCTTTTTCTCTGTATTGGCCAGCAGGGGCTCTGTTTGCACAAGAATTGTCTAATTTTACAGAAGTCCGTTCATCATAAATGTGAAAACGATCATGGATATGGCCATGGTTAGTAATCATAACTTGTGGTAGACTCCTTTGATGGGTAGGTTGAATGCGTGCAGGTAGGCAGGCAAAAAAGCAACACTTTCTGTGAATCAGAGAAGGTAATTGTTATGTGGGTTGACCAGCTATCATTTTGCCCATCTACTGGAAACAAGTTTAGTGAAACTAAACGGTAAAGTTGTGAGCAGTAGAAATCCAAAAACAAAGCGCTAAAAGATGATAAAATGAGATATTAGAACTGATGGAAAATGCAGAGTTGGGTGATTCTTTTGGGGGATTTGCAACTACAAGTTAAATGTAAATGTAAGGTAACAGCCTTGACAGGCCACTAGGTGTTGCTGTTGCGCAGCAAATTGTTGTTTTTTGTCCATTGTGGGACACCGTATTTCTCTTGTTGTTCTGAGTGCGGCCGCCATCTTGGCGCTAATGTTTGTATTCACTCCCCAAAGGTGAGCAGTGTTAATGGCGGCAAATAATTGTACACATTATTATGTTAAAAACGTCCAAACATTCCATTTATTTAATTAATGGGTTAGTTTAAATGTTTATTTACCCGTTTGTGTATGTTTGGGAGTGAGATGTTTATGTTTTGTCTGTTCATTTGGTTATTGTATTGGTTAGCATGTAGCTAATGGGCTAATGTTTGTATTCACTCCGCAAAAGGTGTGTCAGAAGAGCTGCCATTGTGAAGAATAAATCGCTACTCAGCGTCTCCACCGCAATCCGATCTGCTGTGTCCTGTTTTCCACCCCTCTGCATAACATCCCATCACCAATAACAAACACAACGCAGAGTCCCATGGTGTTCAGAGAGGCTACGGGATATTTGGGTTACATAAACATTAGGCGATGAAGTTTAAATAGAACAAGGAAACTATCTCTTCTTAAGGCCCTGACACACCAAGCCGATATCGGCTGTTCTCGTAAGTCGGGAGACGAAGCGTGTCCTGTCGCCCAAACTCAATTTGGTGTGTCCCGAACCGTCGACCGTGACACGCCTTATTTGGACTGCCTGACCCGATCCATGGTCGATTCAACATGTTGAATCGGCCATGGATCGGGTCTGGCAGTCGGACCAAACAATCACTCTGATTGGCTGTTCAGCTAGCGAATCAGTGCATGAGAAGCGATACGGAAGTGAGGGACGTAAACAAACGATTTAAGAAGAAGGCACACACAGACTGCTATTCATATTTAAATATAGCAACATCTTTAGCTTGCATACCTGTTGCCAAAAATCGCAGCGTAACCATCAGACGTGTCCCCACGGAGATGCAATCCGGGTAGTTGGTGTTTTCCCTCTGGATGATTGGAGTGATGAGTTCCTCCAACGTGTGGAACTGCACAGGAAAAAGCCGAGCGAAATTTCTGAAATCTGGCACTTCATTGAATTCCAGCTCTCGACACAGGTTCGGGAAAGCACCGTGAGCTTCTCGCTGTAGTATCCATGACTTCACCCATTTAGTGCGGTTTCTCCTAATTCTTCGCTTCCGCTTCTTGAGAGACTGTTGCTTGAGAATGTCTTCCACAAGTAACACTGCAATGGCTGATAGCTCCAGTGCCGCACGAAACATGTTTTAGATGGACGAGAGGGAAAATGGAATGCACAAGCTATTTGTTGTTGTTTATATCACGGTCTGTTCTTCTTCTCTGTCTTCCGGTTGTTGCCTCTTTTGAATGACGAATATACACTACCGCCGCCTGCTGGTAAGGAGAGTTATTGCCACTCACGCACTGAAGTCTTTGCGGTGTGTTCCTGTGCGACACATGGCCAAGACGCAGGAGAACACGGCCAGGCAACAGCCGACGTCAGCGTCGGCGAGTCCTCTGGTGACTGCTTGGTGTGTCAGGGCCTTTAGCCTTTACAGAGAGGAGCACTGATTATAACACCCGCAACCATTCTGAATGTGTTCACCCTTTGAAGAGTCGTTGTCAGTCGTTATCCATGACATTATAATGCAGCAGATGAGGCAAATTGCAGCTACTTTGAAATTGAAGATGGTCACAGTTTTAAAACATTGTTAACATTTTGAAAGGTTTTAGATCCAAGCAACAAAGCCACCATCACGTTTTGGGTTGCATTAAGTCTATGTGTTAATATATCAATATGTGAATACCAGTGTTGGGTGTAACGCGTTACAAAAGTAACGGAGTTACAGTAATATATTACTTTTTGCTGTAACGAAGTAATGTAACGCATTACTTATGAAATGTGGGTAATATATTACCCGTTACAATGCCCAGTAACGCAGTTACAACACATTTTAACCCGAAATAAAATGGTGTTTTGTTTTTTAAGAATGTACTAACATAGCGAGACACTCGGACACCAGACAAATTGTGCGGGTAGATTAGTAAACCTGGTGTTTACCCTTCAGGCTTCGCGTCAGGATCTTCGGGGCAGTTGAATGTTATGCACCCTCTATTCAAAAAAGAGAACGGAGCGAAAAATACAAACAACAAATTGTGTCAGGTGCGCGTGACCTGCTCCGCTGCGCGTGCATCATTTCCAAAGTGCTTCCACAGCAGTGACACACATCTGTGGATAATCATTTATACGAAAATGGTTAAAGCAACCATCACTAAACGCCAGCAACACTGCATCTATTGCAGACCGTAGCAACGGGTCAGATGGGGACATCACGTTACCCTTTACGTTCTTTATTTGAGCGACCACATCAAACAAGAGGTGGACGAGGGCAAGTACTGCGGCATGGTGATGCTGGACCTACAAAAGGCTTTCGACACTGTCAATCACCCCATTCTGATTGACAAGCTAAAAGCAATTGGTTTTGATAAACTATCGGTGAGCTGGATGCAATCCTACCTGGAGGGGAGAGAACAGATGGTGGAGGTAAACGGTACTCTGTCCCCCCCCCCCCCCCCCCCTCCCAGTGAGCTGTGGTGTTCCACAAGGAAGCATATTAGGTCCGTTACTGTTCCTAATTTATGTAAATGACATGTCATCAGCATGTGACTGCAACTTGTTCCTGTTCGCGGACGACTCAGCCCTGCTGGTCTCTGACAGGAACAGGTTGCAGGTTGAAAAAACCCTCAGCTCCGAGCTCGGCAGAATCTGCACCTGGCTCGCCGATAATAAATTATCATTACACCTGGGTAAAACAGAGTCCATTCTCTTCGGTTCGAAATATAATCTCAGCAAATCCGACGACTTCTCAGTTGCAGTGGGCGACATTATTGTCACAAGTAAGAAGGAAATTACATACCTAGGATCTATTCTTGAGGAAAACCTCTCCTGTGACAAAATGGCATCCAATGTAATAAAAAAAGTCAATCAAAGAACTAGATTCCTATACCGGATCTCCTCTCTGGTAAACAAAAACACCCTGAAAACTCTGGCAGGAGCACTCATTCAAGGGTACTATGACTATGCTTGCACGTCATGGTACCATAGCACCTCCAAGGCGCTAAAAATAAAACTTCAAACATCGCAAAATAAACTGGTCAGACTACTGCTTGACCTTTCATCTAGAACCCACCTCACCTCTGCCCACTTTGACAACCTAGGATGGCTTAGAGTAGACGACAGAGTACAGCTACTTGCAATGGGCCTGGTCTACAAGATCCACTACACCTCTATGGTACCCATGTACATGTCAAAATTCTTCCCAAAGGTCAAGGAATACCATGATCATAACACCAGAGGGAGCTCCACAAATCATGTGAAACCCAGATTTGGCACAAAAAAGGGGGAATACACGTTTCGCAATGATGCCACATCAAGGTGGAACGCTCTTCCCACAACTGTAAAGGAAAGTAAAACTATACTTACCTTCAAAACCTCTCTTAAAGAGCACCTTCGGGGGAGAGCATTGCAAAACTGGCCCCGGTAATGGTACAAATCTCAACCTGTCGTTCAATGGACAGCTTCCCCCCCCCACCATCTATGTATATACTCGCATTTTAGACTCTGTTACTAACTGTATATCTGTAGACTTGGTATGTCTTAAATGTCCGGTTAGGATGTATTAGAACAAAATCTAAAATGAAAATGGTAAATAAGCCATCTGTATGTCTTATATGTCTTAAATGACATGATGAATTGGAAATGGGGGACCCTGATGTAAACAAGACGAAAGTCTTTCTCTGGTCTGCATCCCCTTAACAATTGTATGTTTTTAGCTGTACTGTACTGTACCCAATATACAAGCTGTTAATAAACTTTTCAATCAATCAATCAATCAAACCCTCCGTTGTGGACACTAGCTTACTCCCGCCTGACTCGCCGCCCTCGCCCCCGGAGCAGCAGTCTTCGCCGCCCCTCTGCGGCCCGCAGGTGCCAGGATACCACGGCAAAACAGAGCCTGCCCAGGTATATCTAAACAAGTACCCGCCTGTACAGTGGGGTAAGGCGGTCATTTTGCAGCTCATCGTGGTATAAAAATAGACAATGGCTAGAATATTCATGTGGAAATAGATTCATATTCTGCCATGCCTGTAGAAATGTTGGGTCAAACATAATGCATACAATAGCACAGATGCCTTCACCACGAATGCCTACAAAACTATGTCATATCCCAAGCTTATCAACGAGCTAATGTTGCAGCTGAAATGTTCTCCAGGTCACAAAGTCAACCTCACATGATGATGATGATTTCATGATGATGATGTACCAGTTTTCAAGCACAGTAAATATTCTCTTCCCAGAGTATATGATGGGACCAAGGTGATGATTTAGTACATGGTTTTAATAATACTTTTGCTTTTCAATGTTTGCCATTTCAAACCATGAGCCGGTTCAAATAATATGTGCCTTGATTTACAATATCTTCTCATTTGTTTTATCAGTACAGCTTTGAAGCTGTTGTGCTTTTCTTTGCCATAGTCCACTTTAGACTATATGAAATATTTCAGGATTGCACTTTAACCCACTTGAAATGTTCTCACTTGCTTGGCTTCAAAACATAACAAATGCTATAATCTGTTCATTGGGGACCATCAATGCTATTTTTCATTGCTGTTGCCACTATTGCTCATGTAAACCTACTACTGCTGCGCCCCCTGTAACCTCAGAGGCACCCTGAGTCATGTTGTTCTGGAACCGGGCCTGTACACGGCCATATACTAAACACACTACAGAGCCCATTCCGTGTCCTGTTATTGTTCACTTCCTCTCTACCTTCTTCTGGTGATTTATCTGACATCCAGCGCTCCGTCTTTTAACCTCTTTTCCTTTCTCTTTCTTAATCCTCCTTAGCAACCTTCATTATAGTCCTTGACAGTGGTCTGTACTGGATTAACAACGTGTCACATGTTAAGCATTTACAATCAGAATCGAGTATTCAACTAAGCCGTGTAATACAAGTTGTTAGTAGCCTTAAGGGCCTACACAGTTGTTATGCTAAACCACATTGCCCTTCACTGGATGTATAATGAGCTGCACTAAACTACATTTTAGCATTTAAAACACCGAGCCATTCTTTTGCGGTTATTTTGGTGAAAGTAACTAAAAAGTAACTAAAGTAGTGTAACTCATTACATTTCAGAGACAGTAATATTGTAATGTAACTTATTACTTTCAAAAGAGAGTAATATGTAATATATTACATTTTGGAAGTAACTTGCCCAACACTGGTGAATACACAGGTTGAGTTTTGATTCAACACACGTTCCAAAAATTGGTAACCTGATATACAAGATGTCTCAGACAGTATTTTGTGTGTGTGTGTGTGTGAACGAGAGAGAAAAACATTGCTGAGACCTCATGGGTTCTTTGATAAATGGATGTTTTGACAGTTTCTCACACATTCAGAACACACATGAGGTCATTTGTTTGTATGCCTTCCTGACAGCTTACAGTGTTATGAATGTGCCACGCTAGCAGCATCAGTTTTTCGGATGACCTCTTCTCCGGGCAGCAGCGCCTTGATGGTCTTAGGTCGAGGAAATGCAGCTGCAGTGGAAAGATTTATGTTGCCTGATGATTATGTCACGAAAAACTGTTATCTTTACTCTGAGAGTGACTCGTGTAAGTACCGTCACACTTTGCTTGATTCAAAAAGCTAGCTTGGAGTCTGCAGTATGCCAAATCTATTCTTCCATAACAAATACATTAAACTTGGCTCTGCTGCTATCCCAAAGGTTCGCTAATGTTATTTTTAAATTGAAATGTTGCTCAGGAGGGGACGCACATGTCATTTTGAGTGAGCGAGTAAGGCAAAGGTGAGGAGAGAGAAGGGGAAATAGATAGAGAAGTTGCCCACGGGGAATACAAGAGGAAAACGAGTCAGATCCACGCTGGAGGAAGATGGATAAAAATAGTTAACATAAAGTTACCTTATTGAAGACATTTAGAGGGATATTGGCTGGGGGACAGACATTTCCTCTCTGCAGCTCAAAATACTGTTGATTTTCTATTGTACTTCTTCACAAATGAATTCTCTTCACATCAAGATTACTGTCTGTTGTCTCTAAACCTGCACGGATCTACGTACATATTTATTCAACCCAGTCTCACGGCATTTCGTGTTATAGTCACGAAATTAATTGAATCTATTGATTCGTGTTCACCAACACGATTTCCCCCTTTTTTTCGTGTCACACAGAACGATTTTAAAAGCAATGTATTTCTATTGGTCGTATGTTTCGTGCCTGCACCACGTCTTTTTGTCCGGTCGGGTCTTGGAAGACCGGAAGCTGTGTGGTTCATAAAAACATTTTCTTACTCAATATCTTACCCTAACCCTTTTATTTTAAAGTGTATAATGTCGGAGTTTTTGTTGCCGTCCGCGAGGAAAAGAAATGGCTCAGAGCCTCAGAATACTGAAATCTGTATTTTCCCTTCTAATTTGTTATTATTCGGTGCAGGCACGAAACATACTACCAACATTGCTTCTAAAATCGTTCTGTGTCAGAATACTGAAATCTGTATTTTTTTAAATCTGTTTTTCCTTCTAATTTGTTATTATTTACATTGCTTTTAAAATCGTTCTGTGTGACACGAAAAAAAATTGGTGAACACGAATCAATAGATACATTTTGTGACTATAACACGAAATGCCGTGAGACTGTGTTGATTGATATCAGTCACATAACAAATATGTGTAATATGCATGGGTCGTCCATAATGAAGAGTAATCACAGCAGTATGGAACTCTAGGTGCAGAAGACATTTGTATGTGTTTGTTTTTATTACTTCTTACTTTTTAACTTACTTACTCTGCATGGACAGAAAGGGGGGTTAGTCAGTTATTTAAATGTTCTGTTGTCCGCAATTTCTACTACAATCTCCATTTCAACCTCACTTCCACTTGCAATCGTACTTTCACTGCTGGTACTGGATTGGATTTGAGTTTTTACATTTTATTTCCATGTTTAAAAAAAAAAAGTAAATCAATTTCAAGCAGTGTAGCAGATTAGTTTGTGCATGTTAAGTGTTCCGGTGTTCAGCCCCTATCAGCTTTTTGTTAGGACTGATTAGACAAAAACATGTGTTTTAGCATCGTTCAGCTCATTGTTGGTTTTACAGATCAACAGGCTTTACTGTTGGAAAGCATCACACCATTGACACACAAAGTAAGCAACTAGATGGTGAAAAAAGTTAAACAACTAGTCCCAAAGAGC
The DNA here is from genome assembly GCF_902827175.1 of Gymnodraco acuticeps. Classification (NCBI taxonomy): domain Eukaryota; kingdom Metazoa; phylum Chordata; class Actinopteri; order Perciformes; family Bathydraconidae; genus Gymnodraco; species Gymnodraco acuticeps. Next base: position 1,010,612 of record NW_022991046.1, read on the forward strand.
CAGATGTTTGTATTGGGGACTTTCCAAAAAAGGCTACCTACTCCCTTTCATTCCGAAAACACCAATATTACAAAATGAAACCCAAGCCTGTTACCCGCATAACAAACATGAGCTAATCTAAAAGGCCATTTCTCAGAAGGTACGAACCAACAGGAACTTTGTTACGCAAAAGGGATGGCAAATGCATGACCTGCCAATCTCTGCGTCTGATTGGCTAGTACTACAAAGCAACAAGTACTAGCCAATCAGAGGCAGAGGAGGGCGGGTCATGGCTATATAGCATAATGAAGCAATGTGCTTCAGATTGGTGTGTATCTTCTGAGAAATTGGCCTTAAGTCAACCTGCTGAAAATATTTAATAGAAGCATTGTAAACTACTGGACAACCCAGAACTGAGAGGGAAAGAAAACTTCATCGAGGTGTGAACTTTTACTCTGAGAAAGACGGAGGGATGGAAGGAAAAGATGGAGAGAGAGCGAAGGAAGGTGATTTTTTTAAAGCAATGTTACAGGGGGATTCAAATGTTTCCAGGAAAATAGCTGAAGATTGGTGTGTGTGTGTGTGTGTGTGTGAGGTCTTTATTAGCACCCTGACCTCTCCCTTCACGCGAGTCTCGTTTAGATGACATCATGACAGATCACGTCTTCCACTCAAGGGGCTTCTTTCCATCCAATTTATTCAGGCAATGGTTAGGATGCCCGTGGGCTGTCCCAGGAGCATCTTTCTCTGTTTTTCACTCTCTTACACACACTCACTCACACACACATACGCACACACTCACACACAGGGACACACTCACACACAGCGACACACTCACTGTATCTCACTTTCTCTCGGAGCTTGTCAAATGGAGCAGGAAGACTTCATTATCCTCCAGTCCGATCTATGTTGGCCATGACAGGTTCATCCACCGGCCACCCCTCGATCGATACAGCTGACAGAACAAGTTGTCTGTGTGTGTGTGTGTGTGTGTGTGTGTGTGTGTGTGTGTGTGTGTGTGTGTGTGTGTGTGTGTGTGTGTGTGTGTGTGTGTGTGTGTGTGTGTGTGTGAAGATTAACGTGGGCCGCAGAAGCCATGATGTGGATGAGCAAGTGATGAGCTGAAGTGTCAAAAGCCCACAGTCTGTTGCCATTACTAACTATTTCTTCAGCTCCCTATTACTTCCTCGTCCTCTGTCCCTCACACACACACACACACACACACACACACACACACACACACACACACACACACACACACACACACACACACACACACACACACACACACACACCATGTATACATCACTTCAGGGGACATTACATTGACTTACATGCATTTCCTGGAGACTTATCCTAACCATAACCAACACATGCCTAACCCTAATCCTAAACCTAACCAAGTCTTCACCCTAAAATGAATGATCCCCCTTATGGAGACCTCCAAATTGTCCCCATAAGGGAGGTGAGTCCCCACACGTGACTGTGTAAACAGATGTAGGTCCCCACAAGTATAGTAATGCTAGGTCAGACACACACACACCTATTTAGCATAGGACTAGCTGTGCCTCCTGACAGTGCCTTCCAATGCTTGTCTGCGTAGATGAGTTTTATTTTATTGCTGGAAAGAGCAGGCCAGTGAGCTTCAGCGTAACGCTGCAGGGTGGCAATATTGTTTTTTGGGATTTCCCCTGTTTCTCTTAAAAGTACTTAAAAGTAGTTTTTATCTGAATAAATCTTCAAAGAAGCAGATTTCAGTCAAATCAACTGACAATCAGGAGAAGATTCAAACTCAAGCTGTCCTATGCTGCAACCAAACCCTGAAATGGGTCATCATTTTCCCTCCTCCGGTTCCCCTCGTTGTCAAGGTTTTTTTTTACGTGTTTTTCTGATCCTTGAAATCTGATGTCAACACAAGCTGAGGAGATTTTCAATCTATCAATACCTAACTTGTGATTGTCTGTAGGTTTTATGTGTTGTTATAACTGCGGTTGTTAAATATAGTGACTAAAAGAGAACTTAATCTCGTCAATCATGAGACAGTCAGTTTTGTTGAGGCAGAGTCATGTGACTGTGATGTTTATTTATAGCTTTTTACTTGGTTATTCCCCAAAACAAGTCACTAGAGAAGTTTGCCTTGATTTGCTTTCAAAACATTGTAGGGGTTTACCAAAAGGGTAGCCTTGAGACCCACAACTACCTTAATCTGGTGCAGGTCACGTCTCTATCATGCCCCATGTTTCGCTTGACACTTTTCATGATGAATGAGAAGGTCCAGATGTTTTCTCTGAGTTGGAGTATTTTGAAAGTATGTTGAAGAACACTGACCATCAGAAACGGTTTTTCTCTTAACTCTTCACAAGAAAATAAATGGTTAGTTAATTAGAATGTATTAAAGGGGAGAGGATGCAAATGAAAGTGTAGTTAAAGAGAGATATAACAAGTGGAAACACAACTTTGAAACACTGATTAAACCCTGAGGTAGAGACGTGCATTCAGAACTATTCTTTCATAACTTTGAAGGTCATTTTACTTTGTTATTTGAGAGACAGTCGGCTGACAAAACACTTTCATTCTGCTAAACAAACAGCTTCCCTGATCTTCTGGAAACTCAGAGGGCAAACTATCTGTTTAAGTGGAAAAGAGATTGAGATTAAAGAGAGGAAGGAAGGGAGCGCGGAGAATCAAAGAAATCGAGGAAAGTGGATCAGACGCATTAATTACAACAAAGAACCCGAGAAGACTGATCTCTGACCCAGAACATCTCGATCACAAACACAATTAGCAAGACATGAGAGGAAACCTTTACGGTGTTGTTGTTTTATGGAGAGAAGATAGCAATAATATCAGTCGTATTATCACCAGGGGCATTCTGGGGGATCGGTGGATTGAGTTGGCGATGAGTCACCAGTTTAAATTGATGATGATGGTACATTTTTTAAACTAGTATTTAATAGATTGATGACTGGGAACAACTTATTCAATTATCTTTTTTTAAGTTGAGTTATTAATTGTGAATTCTCAAACCCAACCAGCTCATATTTACCCATATTACATATCAAAGTGTTGTCTATTTGCCAGCTCAAAGAGACTTACTGTGAACCTAGGACATTTTCATGATCAAAAATGGCAGGAAGCGGCCATATTTGAACTACCGGTGGTTTTATTGTTATATACTTTGGGTCGGTTTGAGAGTTTTAGGGGACTCAAAACTGCCTTTTTGATCCTAAAATATCAAAAAACGATTCAACATCCTCAAAAACCACACCGACATTTAACCTGTTTTCTGCATATGCTAATTAATGTAACTTATTCTAATTGTGCAAATTGCCCTACATATGCAAGTCAGCATCCGGCAGTTTCTGTATGTTAGGGACCCGTATTATACATTTCTAACATTAAACTTTGGGGTACTCAAAACTGTTTCTGTGTTCACAATGCTGGCTATTTAGTTCTGGAAACTTTTTGGATTCTTTATGGGGTGCCTCTTTGCTGCTATTAACAACACCAGTTGTAATTAAGCACTTCTCTCACACACCTTCAGCCAGTCCTTGAGCTCCTGCTGACCTCCTGTTGACCGTCCGTTTATTGTCCCGTGAGACAGAGGCAGAGCAGCTGCTTAGCCTACGGTGCTAACACACCTCTGCAGCTGCTCTGTGGACAAACCTCTCTTAATAAACACCAGGTGTGCTGCAGGCGCTGGATCACCGGAGGGCTCGATGTGGCGTCTGTAGGACCAGCAGAGGATTTGTGTGTGTGCTGGGAGGTTAGTAGAGGAAGATATAGCTTGTTGAAGCCGAGGAAAACTGCCCAGGTGTCTGAATAAGAGATTTGAGGCAGACAGACTTTGACAGGGTTTGACAGACAGCTCTATTTTGCTTTTGGCTTTAACAGACACAGCAGGGATGATCTGCTTGTACTGAAATCATCTCAAATAGGCCTTGAGTGTGGAGACATCTTCCTTCCTCGTCGGTACTTCGAGGATTATTCTTGTGGGCTGTTGCACCAAGTACAGTATGTGTAGATTCCTACATAGCTTTTGTTGTTTATAGAGGGGTGAAGTGATGAAGTCTTTTTGTAGACTGACCCGAAAGTTAGCATCGCAAAGGCTCCCTCAACAAAAGCAATAGGAGTTCCTGATTGGATTTGGTAAATTGCAGAAAATAAGCTTTGTGGAAAACACAAGTTTTTGATACTTAACGCAGTTCTTTCAGCAGGATTAACTCCACATGTTTAAACAACTTTGTGACTTATAAGACCTAAACTCAATTGCCGGAAGTAAAAAGCTAGCGTTACGCATTAAACACATTGGTCCACATCAGCACCGCTAAGCTTAATGCAACAACCATCCACAACCCATCAGAGACGGCACTGAACTCACCACCTTCAAAACACTCACAAAAACTCACCTCCTCAATCTGGCTTTTAATGTGTGATTGTTTTTGTATTATTTGACTTTGACTTTAACTTTATATTTCTTTGTTGTTCCTTTCTTTTCTTTTCACTCTATCTGTAAAGCATCTTTGAGCACCTGTAAAAGCGCTAACTAAATAAATCTATTATTATTATTATTATTATTAATGCATTACACAACTTGTTACACAACGTGTTTGCAGGTTCTCAATCACAGTCTATTGAGCCATTATCAGACACTGGTGTTTTAAACACTGCCCCGGTAAACACACACTACAGTACACTTTTTATACATTGTATTTAAATGCAAAAAAACATATTAGTTGGGATGTTCAAATTGTTTTGAGTTGCCCACACACTCACACACTCACACACACTCACACACATACACTGTCCTGTAAAACCTACGTCTCAGAATAGATGGCGATTACACCATCTCCCTCACTGATCCCAGACCAGTGCAATTAACACTCCTATTCCAGAAAGGTTATCGCTGTCAAAGAGTCCACTGTCACACACACACACACACACACACACACACACACACACACACACACACACACACACACACACACACACACACACACACACACACACACACAGAAGCAAAGTTATTAAGTCTGTTCTGGTTGTGTGGCTGATAATCGCGAGGCAGAAAGGTGTTGGGCAGAGCCTGATATTTCACTGACTTAATATGCAGACCTGTTACTTCACATAGAGCTCAGCATTAAGCCTGGAAATGCCACCAGTGAACACACACACACACACACACACACACACACACACACACACACACACACACACACACACACACACACACACACACACACACACACATACAGCCATCACACCCTGCCGACTCTCTCTATCTTCGTCTTTCTGTCGGAGTTCTAAAGAAATCTCAATCAGACGTACTAATCTGAAATTAGATCTTTCAAAGTAGACACGAGACTTCGGCTTTGTCTTCCTTTTGACGTCGCTTGTCCTAAAGCGTGTGTTGTCTTACCATTCTGCATGCTTTAATGCAAAAGTAAGCCCGCGAAAGACAGTGGTAGTAATGAAGTTCCCATTTTATTCCCCATCATTTTTACCAATTATCCCATAATCTGATCATCAGGGCTGCCAGGTGATCAGAAAGAGATTTACTTTTTGTTTTTCTCAAACATATGTTTTCAATACATTACTCTTTAAAGCTGAGCAGTTTGACAAAAACATCTTAAACTCAAGGCCCACTTCAAGTTTTTACCGGAGCTTTCAACTGTATCAAACTGTGTTATTTAAAGGTGGGGTAGGTACATTTGAGAAACCGGCTCGAGATACACTTGTTGTTATATTCCATGGAATGCTCTTAACATCCCGATAGCAATGAATATCTGAAGTGCTTTGACAAAAAATCCATAACAAAATGTCATCTGTGGAAGCCGTAGCGCTGTAAAAAGCACGACCAATCATCTGAGCCGGCCCGGCTAAAGTAACTGGATGGCCTACCTGCCTGTCAGCCTTCCATCTGGGCACAAACTTATCTCGTGCCCTCATTGGTCATGTGCGCGTTCGTGTGTGTTGGAGGAGGGGCTCTGTAAGGAAGTGGCAGATTTGTTCCGGCTGTGTATTTTCAAATTCTAGCGCACTCCAGCTGGATTCTCCAAAATGACCTACCCCACCTTTAAAGGATGGAGTTCGCTCTGTTGTGCAAACTCACATCTGTTATGACTTAATCCACAGCACTGTTGGCTAAAGTTAAGCAAAAATAGTACGTCAAAGATCACCTCTTTTGTGCTTCTATAGTCAATGATGACAGCTTTGAATTAGCACACTATTTCTCCAACCTCCGCAAAATGACCATATTTAGTTATTTCAAGGACTATTAAACACAGTTGCAATCCCACTAGAGCTCACTGTATTTCATTTTTTATTAAGTTACTTCACAGTTTTCATTCTTGTAGGATTCATAAACACCACACTATATTATTATTATATTTCTAAACCTACAGTATATTGCTGCAGGCTGTGATACACCTCGTGTGAGTCTTTTTAATATAAAAGCTAAGAACCAATTAGCCAGTTTCATACACTCATGCACCACCAAGTGCTCTATATTAAAAATGCAAAGACTCTCATAAGATCTTCTTCATGGTGCCATGTTTAGATGATAGATGGTGTGTGAGTGTGAGTCTTCTCTGTGGTCTAAATGCCTTGGGCAAACCTTGATATTAATGTAATGTATAGGACCTAGGTACGTTCACACAGGACGTGACTCTTATTTTGCCGTGATTTGATGTTATTCACATACAAAAAGTGATGCCTAAATCACATCATACCGATTAGTAAAAACAATGTTTTGGCAAATGTGCAATCAGAAAACATTTTAAATGTGTTCTGAATGGACATGGGATCAATCAGGCTGGGCTACCGTTGCTGCTCTGTCTCTACTCAAAATAACGTCATATTAGATACATGACTTCATGTGCCGTGCCATAGACCAGTGACCATCAACTGGCGGCACGACGGGGGTGAGAGTGGCGTTGGCAGAGTGGTTAGTGCGGTCGCCCTCCACTCATGTCACCTCGAGTTACACGGGTCGAGCCCCCACGCTCGTCTAAAAACGTCGTTGTGTCCTTGATCAAGACACTACATTCCCAAAGGTGCTGTATACGTTATATATGTATAAAGATGATGATTACTTTTATAAAAAAATAATTTAGAAAAATATGAGGAGAAGTATCCGTGTTTAATCCGTGTATGGTTCGTTCTTTGGTTTTTCCGTTTCAAAACCGAGTAGGAAAAACTAAAAACCGGTGTTGTGTTTTGTGTTTTCCGTTTTAAAACCAAAACGGAAAACCAAAAAAACGACGTATTCTGTTTTTAAACCAAAACGGGTTAACAAGAAAGTTACCTGTTCGCCAAGGAGGAAGTGGAGCACACAGGAGACAACCGTTTCATTGCAGACTGTTATGTTTATGTGAGGACAAATTATATATAATGTATTATGATTTATATATAAATATATATATATAAATATAAATCAATCTCTGGCCCCCGAAAGTGTCTCTTGGATTAATTTTGGCCCTTGGACAAATGTAGTTGGTGACCCCTGCCATAGACAGTCCGTGGTTTAAACACATCTAGTTTCTGAACAGATATGAGGAACTATGAGATCTGTGTGCCGTTGCCAACAGCTAACAGTTTTGTTTTCTGATTCAACGTCAGTAAATATCTGACGCCAGGCGGAGATTCTCACCGCTGATTGGCTTTCGCAAAACAGAACACCCCATTAAACACAACAACATCAAATAAGCATCTTCTCAACCAATCTTTATTTGTTAATCAGTCTTTTTTTCAGCCTTTCATCTGATCGTGCGTCCACTCTCTTTCACATCACACGGTATGAATGGAATTGATTTCATGCTCAAGGGCCTCTAGCTCTATAGAAGCAATCTTTAGAGGCGACTGCATTAACAAAACACTTTCATTCTGCTTAACAACGCCTTCTCTGATCTTCAGGCAACTCAGATGGAAACTTCATGTCTCAGTGGAAACACTAAATGGGCGAATAAAACAAAAGAGATGGAGATTAAAGAGGGGAAGACAGCGTGGATCAGACGTGCGTTAATTGGCACAAAGAGTCCGAGAAGGCTGAGCTCTGAGCACCTGACCCAAGAACGGCACGATCAGAAACACAATTATCAAAAAGTGAGAAGAGACTATCACAGGCTGATCAAGGGACTATGTGAAGTCATAATAATGCACAGAAAGAAGTCCGGTCAATTTCACGCCAGCTGTGGACAACAAACATTCCTTTTTCTCAATCAGGAAACAGCAGAATACTTTTTGAATATTTATGTTGTATTACTTGTGGAGAGTAGGAAACATTGCGTTCATGATGGCTAAACGGTCCCCAGTGAAGGAAAGAGTTTAAAAGACATTCAGAAATCAGAAGAAGACAGACAGGAAGTAAACACTAACACTGGGCTCATGCAGTTTTTAAAGACTTATAAGGTGAAACACTTGATACTTGTGTGTAACTTCTGTGATACATTTGTATTGTGTGATATATTTGTATTGTGTGATATATTTGTATTGTGTGTTATGTTAATGTAGTGAGGTAACAGTTTTGTTTTCTGTCTGCCACGTTTGATTTCTCCTGATGAGAGATCCGATGAGTTGACAGGCAGGAAACAGATGTGCAATTTATAGCCAATTAATTCCTAATTTTCACACACACACACACACACACACACACACACACACACACACACACACACACACACACACACACACACACACACACACACACACACACACACACACACACACACTCTCTCTCCTGTGTCTGACATATATCCTCACACACTCACACTGCAGTGTCAGCGGGTGGCTCTATGAAGCTGTGTGTCTGTTGTCATCACTTTCTTATCGTGCTCTCACAAGATACAAGTGCCCTGCAGAATCTCTCTTACTTTCTTCTTCTTCTTCTTCTTCTTCTTCTTCTTCTTCTTCTTCTTCTTCTCTGTTAGTCTGTAGAGGAAGAGCAGAACATACTTACATTATTTCCAAAACTTAACACCAACCATTCTCATCCAATCCCAACCTCCCGACAGTGTGCCTTCAGCTGCTGTCATATTTCACACTGGATTAAATTAAAAGCAGGAACAAATTCCCCAAAATAGGGGAAGAAAAAAAAAGGGCTTTAGTGCAACGATGGCAATACGGGAATAATGAGGGGGATAGAGAGGTTACAAACCCCCACTAATTAACCGGGGTCTTCATGAGTTCAAGGACAGTTTCAATTTAGCTGATAAAGATGAGAAGGAATAGGAAAGGGGAGGGAAGGGGTGAGGCGGGTGAGACTTCCTACATCTTAATTATCCCGGTGGTTTTTGGCAGCAGTGCCTTGGGGAGTGTGTTGGGGGGAGAGAGAGGAGTTGGAGGGTTTCCATGCCGATCCCTGTCTTTTGATCCGAGGCAGAGTTCAGCCGGGCGACGCCCAAAGCTTCCCGGGTCGACCCTTTCCCTCTCAATTACTGCGTCGCTCGCAGCCCAGGAGGATCATGGGAAACACCGGGGTAAAACACACATGCACTTCTTCATTTATACATGCATACAAATTGGCTGCACTAAGACAAAAGTAATCAATGCAGCATGTTGTTGAAGGTTGAGATTTATTGTGTTCTCGATTCAAGAGAATACCAGTTTTGGAACCGATGAATACCCAACGCACCTTATCCTTTGTGCTGTTCCCTCTCCTGTATTGTGTTATTTAGATTTCTGTGCATGTAAATGGTCTTCAGAGGCAACAATCCCTGTATTCCCTCCAGAGGTAATTTCTCTCTTACAGATAACCCCCCCCCCCCCCCCCCCCCCCTGCCTGAAACGCCTCCATTAGACTCCTTTGTTTACTTCCAGTACATACTGACATCAATATGTAACAGTTGCACCTCTATTGGCTAGCGCTCATTGTACGTGATAGGCTAAGGGGCGGGAGCAGAGGTTGCGCTAGACTTTTTCGCTGCCTGACTGGATCGTAAAATTTCCGTCAAAATCCATTATAACCCGTCGGCCTTACGCAACTCTGCCGGGGGGGGGGGGCAGCAGACGCGCTAAGAACTGTTAGCGCCGTGTTATGCATGAGCGCGTACAGCAAGTAGCCAACTCGCAGACATTTCAATGATCTGTTTGGCAAAGTTAGGTTTGGAAACGATATCCTTTCCTTTTGGGAGAGCATGCATTATAACACTTTGGCGCTGTTCTGAGTTTGTTCTAATCCGTCAAAATGACGGACGGCTTTCAGATTTTTCCGTCATTGTTAAAAAAAATACGTCATAGACGGAAAATATTCGGTTAACGCGACCTCTGGGCGGGACATCTCTAAGCGGTTGACCAATCACAACAGAGCCTGCCAGCTAACCAATCAGAGCAGACTGGGCTCTGGTTTCAGACTGAGGGTGAAAAGAAGTGCTTCAGCACAGGCAGTATGAGGACAATAAAGAGCTTTTTGAACATTAGAGCATGGAGACATGTAGATACACTACATACTGATATACACCTGAACATCAGCAGGAGAGGACTCTTTAAAGTAGAGACACTACATACTGATATACACCTGAACATCAGCAGGAGAGAACTCTTTAAAGTAGAGACACTACATACTGATATACACCTGAACATCAGCAGGAGAGGACTCTTTAAAGTAGAGACACTACATACTGATATTACACCTGAACATCAGCAGGAGAGGACTCTTTAAAGTAGAGACACTACATACTGATATACACCTGAACATCAGCAGGAGAGGACTCTTTAAAGTAGAGACACTACATACAGATATACACCTGAACATCAGCAGGAGAGGACTCTTTAAAGTAGAGGACACTACATACTGATATACACCTGAACATCAGCAGGAGAGGACTCTTTAAAGTAGAGACACTACATACTGATATACACCTGAACATCAGCAGGAGAGGACTCTTTAAAGTAGAGACACTACATACTGATATACACCTGAACATCAACAGGAGAGGACTCTTAAAGTAGAGGCACTACATACTGATATACACCTGAACATCAGCAGGAGAGGACTCTTTAAAGTAGAGACACTACATACTGATATACACCTGAACATCAGCAGGAGAGGACTCTTTAAAGTAGAGACACTACATACTGATATACACCTGAAACTGAGCATAATATGTCTTCTTTAATAACATTTTGCATCAATGTGTCCAATTTCTTTCCACACTGATTTGGATTGGAGTCCGACTGAAGACAGATTGACTCATTTGACTGTTTGTGCACAACCTGCTTCAAGTGTATCTCAGTGAAATGAGATGCAAATGGTTATGTTTGTACTGTTTCTGTAGAATAAAAACAAAAACATTGTGCGATATTTGGAGTTGGCACACGAGAAGATTATTTCTTTAATCTTCTCCTACACTGCAAACTAGGCCTTTGTGCCCACTGATGCATCAAAAACAAATCTTTATTTTGAATGTAATCTTCCTGTGTGTGCCGCTACATGAAATCTGTGCATGTGCTAGGCCCCTCATCAGCAGATAGAGGCATTTGGGAGTGCAGCTTATATCTCCTCACAACACACTCAGACTGCAGTAGTAGGTGAAGAGGAGGTGTAACGCACATGAACACATTTAGAATACTAACACATTTCACTTACTGCTCCTCCTTAGTAATTATATGATGCTCTGCAGGCAGCATTCAGTAAACAATGTAAATCTAATCACATACATAAGGGGCATCTCATTAAGGGGGAATGGGTCCCCGTGGAAACCATTAAGTGACTTCCAACATGCAGGAATGCAGATCACATGACTGCATGTGTTCACCGTCGCTCGCCTGAACAGCATATCTCAGCATGTGAAACACCAGGAGGAATAATCCCACTTTAACAATGTTTACTAACATTTAATCTCTGGGGGAAATAAAATCGATTCTGGAAAAGTTACATTAGATTATGTAATCAGGGCGCAACACAAAATGACTGTAACCCTTTACAGTTACAAGTGTGCATCTAATCTTCTACTGCCTGAATCTGCTTCAAGGTTTCCACTTTCTTTGCTTCATTTGTTCTGTGTTTAATTCAGCAGGTGAACCTACATGTTCATAACATAGTGTGTGTGAGCTTAACTGTGTGTGTTGAACTGAAACGGAGCATCTTCTGTCAGCTCAGATTTGATTTCTGCTGTTTTAAACTGTAGTATATGCTCATGTGTTTCAGTGTAGGTGTATCGGCTACTGCCTGAATTTGATTCATGAAAGGCAATATTCATATTCAATATCTTGGTTTCTTCTTTTCTAAGGTCACAATGTTCTTTTTGTTTGTTCAGTGTAGAATCCCCAGTAGCTTTGCTCTTGACAAAAGCTACTCTTCCTGGGGTTAGACACTTAAAACAATACAACAACATTCAAGGCACAAGTCCTGACATCATTAACAACATTAACAACATCAATCGTCTTACATCAAATCAAATCAAGTTTTATTTATATAGCACATTTATAAACGATTTTTGGTCGAGCCAAAGTGCTGTACATATAATAGCCTACAGTAGAGACACTTAACAATAATTAATAATACACTTACATAATACAATTAAGTATACAACGTACTATTGTTTGGTTTTTATTTGCATTGCATTTGATATTGAGGTAACCCAAAAGTAACAGGAAGTAATCAGGTTTAGTTTATAGTGTCGTCCCCATCGATGAACTGTCACAAAAACAGTAAATGGTGCAGCTTTAGCCGACATGGCTAATTTCAAGCTGTTGTCCCCGGCCAGATGGTAATAGACACCCTTAAAATCACAATACATCGACAGCATTAGTTATAAGAAAATATATAAAATAAAATAAAAAGGAGTAGTAGATACCGGTGTGAGGATAAAAGAGAACAATAAACACACGTTACTATATACAGTACATGTCACATAACAGAAACGAGGGGCAACATCCATGATCACAACATGTAACACTCACACCATACTCAACACAGACTAGTGTGTGCAGGTGTAGTTCTCAGTGAACCATGTTTTCAAGTGAGCTGTGAAGGTGGTATGTCTTTGATTTGAGTGGGTAGAGAGTTCCAGTTTTGTATTGCTGTGACGGAGAATGATGACTGACCAAAAGTACTCTTCCTGAATGGGACTGATAGGTCGCCACGTGTGGAGCTTCTAGTGGTCAGTCTGGTGTTGTTACGTTGAGTAACCAATGAGCTAAGAGGTGGAGGGGCTGTATTGTGCAGGATTTTGTAAACCAGAACGATGTTCCTATACTTTATTAAATCTTCCCAACTCAGGATGTTATGCTTGTTGAGGATGGTAGTGGCTAGGTTTCTGGTCCAGTACTTTGAGGGCTTGTTTGTACAGGGTTGCTAGTGGCTTCAGTGTGGAGCTGTTAGTTTGCCCCCAGCTTGTGAGACAGTATGTAAGATGTGAGATGATCATGGCATTCACGTATAATTTGGCAGAATTCAATGTCATTGTGTTTCTTATGTATTTAAAATGTTCTAGGCTAAACTTGACTCTTTGGGTCACTTTTTTGACTTGTGGTTTGAATGTTGAATTAGAGTTAATAATTACTCCAAGGTACTTACCCTGAGGCACCATGTTAATATGTTCACCTGAGATGCTTATATTTGACACTGTTGTATTTTCTTTTTGTGAAAAACATTCCAACTGTTTTGTTGATAAGGTAACATTACTTGTATATTTTGATACTAAGATTAGGTTAGTCTTTACAGGTAACTATTCATTGTAATACAATTGTTTTTGTGTCTCCTAACCTTGACTGTCCTTCACTTCCATGTTGTTTGTTAACTGCAAATGTATAGAATACCATACACCTGCCACACATGTTTCAGATGAAGTCAAGGCTAATAATCTTCAGCATGAAAGACGGTCATGTGGGAAATATAGACGGCAGCTAGTGAGTGACCTGCAGCACGTGAATCTGAAGAAGATGTTTGAACATGTGACTGACCAAAAAATTATTTCCTTCTCTTCACAGTGGGATGCCATTAATGAGATGGACGAGTACTTCACTCCCATCCACACATACCAGGTGTGTAACCCTCTCACTGCTTTTTGCAGTTAATTATATCAAGAACTCCAGTGGAATATATCACTTTTTTTCAAGGTGAATCAGGTTTCTGTTTCTATGACAAACTGAAAACTTAAGTACCAATTATTCTACTATATTCGTTTGATTATATGATAATTTTTTTAACAGAAATATATATTGTAAAACCGTTTCTCTAGGTGTTAAAACTCACTTAATTACTGTTTGAGGTTGTATTTCATTATTTACACTCTTCAGACCATTAACACAAACTCCAAGGACATTTTTAGCAGACACAAAAAATAAAGTATTTTGCAATTCAATAAACATAACATTAGTGTTACGGTGTGTGTAGGAAGCAGGACCCAAATGCAGATTAAAGTGACAAAAACCTCCTTTATTTCAAGGCTATACTATTAAATAAAGACTAAACAGAACACTCACCGAGGAACAAGCCATATCACAAGACGAACTGACAAAGACAGACAGAAAAACCAGAACTTAAACACACACAAGACTAATCATACAAACAAGACACAGGTGAGGAGGGAGGAGAAAACACAGGGACACCAGGTGAACACAATCGGGTAATCAGACACACCAGGGAAACTAACGACAGGGAACCAAAGACAGATCTAGACAAGACAAAACACAACACAGACAGAAAACCAAAAACAGATCTAGACAAGACAAAACACAACACAGACAGATCGTGACAATTAGCAACAATTCTAATTCAAATATCCCAAACATTTATTGAAACAAAACGACTAACTATTCAGTTGTTCCGTCTTTTCTTAGTAAGTTGACATTTGTATTGCCATCATTCCAGTTACTTGGACAATTGTTGTAATACTTATTGTTTGGCTTGCAGATTCATTTTCATCTTGCAGCCATAATCTATAACTTTTATTTCCCAACGTACAGAGGTCATGACCCAGTGTCATCGTTGGTAGCTTCAAACCTGACAGCAGCCAACATTGTTAATGTAAAGCCACCAAAACAAAATGGCAGCGCATATTATTAATGTATGTTTCTAAAATGTTAAACCAATGCTAGAGTTGCATGTGGATTGTTCTACTCTTACCAGTCGTTCAAATGACAAATCACATCTTCAGGACAAAACATAATCCACAGATATCTACTGTCATGACGTTTATTCATATTGATGATGTATGCTCAGAATCAGAATACCTTTATTCGTCCCACAGAGAGGACATTTTGTTACAGTAGAAAAAGAGCCAAAGACAGCTTAATGTTACCTAAGAAGCATGCATAACAAAAATGTAAAAGATATTGTACACATTGCACATATTGCGCATGGTTGGTATATAGGTACAAGGGGTGTTATAGCTAGAGTTCCTGATTATAACACTGTCTCTGCTTCAGGTCTGTAACGTGATGAGCCCCAGTCAGAACAACTGGGTGAGGACGGGCTGGCTCCCCAGAGAAGGAGCCCGGAGGATCTACATCGAGGTCAAGTTCACCCTGAGAGACTGCAACAGCATGCCGGGGGTCCTGGGCACCTGCAAGGTAACACTCAGAGAGAGGGGGGGGGGGTGGATTTGGCGGGGGGGGGACAAAGCTAGAAAGAGGAGGGAAGGAGATGAGGAGAGAACTGTGAGCGAGGAAAGGAGATCAAGCTGGAAAATCCCACTTAAGATTTATTTATTTATTATTTTTATTAGTCAATTTATTTAACGTGTTAGAAACAAAACAAACAATAATAATAATTAGTAGCCAGATAAAATAAAAAAATAAACGCTCTGGGTATAAAAACATATATAAAAATAAATTCTCAAATAGTTTCTGTCATGTTCAAAAGGGGCAAGAAGAAGCTTAACAACGTTTCTGGTCCTCCCCCATCTAACGTACATTCTTCATGAAAATCAAAGTGTAGGTCATCGTCATCGGCATCCGTGATATTTGATTCAAAGTTTTAAATAAATAATTTTTTGTAAAACATTTTTAAAAATAAAAGAAATTACTTTTACAACAAAAATGTCACACGTCCTGCTCATAACCAATCAGGATTTGGTTTCTAATGAATAGTTTTAGTTTAGATAAAGCTGCACAGTATTTCAGCTCATCGTTATTCCACAGATTATTTAAGATCTGGGAAAATATCTTATCTAAGAGATGACGTGCAGCGTCATTGATGAAAAAAGTACACCAACATGGTGATCAGGATCTTGCAACGAGTTCACTCACAATATTGATTTTTAATGATTTTTTTTTTTTTTATATTTGTATTGCTTCGGCTAAGAAAAATGTAATTTACCGGACTTCTTATTGATAGGACTGTACTTACAGTGTTGTCCCTTGATCCTCCTTAACAACAGCCATGTTCTCCTTAGCAGCGGTGTGTTAGCGAAAATTAACAACCTCTGAAATATCCAAACTGACCAATCAGAATCGAGTATTCAGCAAAGCCTTGAAACAATACCAAATAAAATGTGTTTTACCCCCCAATTGAGGTAGTTTCAGTCCATATTTAAAGAGTAAACTAGGTTAAAATGTATTGCTAATTTTGTTACATTTACACGTGATCTTTCTACCTTTTTTTGTTCTACCAGGAAACCTTCAACCTGTACTACTACGAGTCCGACAGGGCGGTGGGCTCAGCGGTGCGGGAGAACCAGTTTATTAAGATCGACACCATCGCTGCTGACGAGAGTTTTACAGGCGTGGACCTGGGGGTCCGCAGACTCAAACTCAACACTGAGGTATGAGCAACAACACCAAACAACAGCATGGTCCAAACCACAGGTAGATGTCAGTCCAGGCTCTTTGAAGCAATATCTTACTCACAGATGGCAAAAGTACACACATCCTTCACTCAAGTAGCAGTACAGATACTCATGTTTAAAAATACTCTGGTAAAAAGTACTGACTAAACTTCTGTACTCAAGTAAAAGTAAAGAGGCTTTGAAATGTACTTCAGTAAAAAGTACCCATAACTAGCAGCTGCTTTAAAGAGTACCTGACCTCCCTTTATATTAATAGAACAATAATGTCATTGTTAGCTAATGAATGTTTCCATGCTGAACAACGGCAACATGACAACGTTTCCATTGGTCCCTCTTCTTTAGAGAAGACCAGGAAATGATGGATACACGGATCGTGTTCAAATCAATAGGCACGCAATGACTCTAAAGAATAATGATCACGCATCAAACACACATTCAGACTAAAGGAACCAGCTGTTTGGAAAATGAGAGAAGTAGAAAGTACAAGTATTTGGGTTCAACATGTAAGAAGTAGAAAGTACAGGTATTTGAGGTCAACATGTAAGAAGTAGAAAGTACAGGTATTTGTGTTCAACATGTAAGAAGTAGAAAGTTCAGGTATTTGTGTTCAACATGTAAGAAGTAGAAAGTACAGGTATTTGGGTTCAACATGTAAGAAGTAGAAAGTACAGGTATTTGAGTTCAACATGTAAGAAGTAGAAAGTACAGGTATTTGTGTTCAACGTGTAAGAAGTAGAAAGTACAGGTATTTGAGTTCAACATGTAAGAAGTAGAAAGTACAGGTATTTGTGTTCAACATGTGAGAAGTAGAAAGTACAAGTATTTGGGTTCAACATGTAAGAAGTAGAAAGTACAGGTATTTGAGTTCAACATGTAAGAAGTAGAAAGTACAGGTATTTGTGTTCAACATGTAAGAAGTAGAAAGTACAGGTATTTGGGTTCAACATGTAAGAAGTAGAAAGTACAGGTATTTGAGTTCAACATGTAAGAAGTAGAAAGTACAGGTATTTGTGTTCAACGTGTAAGAAGTAGAAAGTACAGGTATTTGAGTTCAACATGTAAGAAGTAGAAAGTACAGGTATTTGTGTTCAACATGTGAGAAGTAGAAAGTACAAGTATTTGGGTTCAACATGTAAGAAGTAGAAAGTACAGGTATTTGAGTTCAACATGTAAGAAGTAGAAAGTACAGGTATTTGTGTTCAACATGTAAGAAGTAGAAAGTACAGGTATTTGAGTTCAACATGAGAGAAGTAGAAAGTACAGGTATTTGTGTTCAACATGAGAGAAGTAGAAAGTACAGGTATTTGTGTTCAACATGAGAGAAGTAGAAAGTACAGGTATTTGTGTTCAACATGTAAGAAGTAGAAAGTACAGGTATTTAGGTTCAACATGTAAGAAGTAGAAAGTACAGGTATTTGTGTTCAACATGTAAGAAGTAGAAAGTACAGGTATTTGTGTTCAACATGAGAGAAGTAGAAAGTACAGGTATTTGTGTTCAACATGAGAGAAGTAGAAAGTACAGGTATTTGTGTTCAACATGTAAGAAGTAGAAAGTACAGGTATTTAGGTTCAACATGTAAGAAGTAGAAAGTACAGGTATTTGAGTTCAACATGTAAGAAGTAGAAAGTACAGGTATTTGTGTTCAACATGTAAGAAGTAGAAAGTACAGGTATTTGTGTTCAACATGAGAGAAGTAGAAAGTACAAGTATTTGTAAAGAAGTAAAAGTAAAAAGTTGTCAGAGGGATAGTGGAGTAAAGTACTGATACCAGAAAAATGTACTTAAGTACAGTAACAAAGTATTTGTACTCCACTACTTCCCACCTCTGGTCTTACTTTGGATTTTGAGTGCACTCTGATTCTCAGCACGTAAACCTCTGCAGAAGTTCAAGACGAGTTGGAAAGATCCACAGAGAGAACCTCTTCCTGTCTGTCACTCGCTGCAGATCTGTTAAAGGAAACCAACAGCAGTTCAGCATCATGGGAAATACTTTGATATCGATAGCAGCTTCAAATTTGGTGCTGGGTAGTGGAGCTTGTCTTTTATTGATACCTTACATTGTTAGAAAGATGAAGATATAAAGGGAATGGTATAATTCATTGTACACTGTCCTTACATCTGGTGCCCATTGACCCTGAGTTTAGTATAGGAAGCACAACTTCAATAAGGTTGTGGTTTTGGGGGATAGCCATTGTCTCTCTCATCTTTTTAAATGTATCGCAGGAATCTGTTATTTCAATCCATTTCGATCCAAATTCATTATCTATTGTTAAGTCTAAAGAAACGATTCTCAATGTCTCCTTTTTTCATTTTCAGAGTCTATTCAAGTCTTATCCTTACCATGTTCTTTAGGACACTTCTTTTATAAAGGATTATTATCACTTTACCTAATATGAAAAAAGTACCGGGCACTAACTCTGGGGCATGCTAACACTTAACACTAAATCAAAGCCCTACTAGTTATTAAGCTAAACCTGTTAACAATCGCTTCTCAAAAGCAGCCATGTGCAGCTTATCTTGCTCGTAGTTCAACTTTGGGGACTTTGACTTGCTAATTTGTGCTGTTGACCAATAGCAATCAATTTAACAACTCCAAAATAAAGAAATCTATTAGCGGCATTTCAACATTGACTTTTCGTTACCTCATCCGTCAGGGTATAGATTTAGAGTTTAAGAAAGGTGTACATGGCAGAGATATGTCTTTTGAATAAACAAAGCTAAGCGCTAAGAGCTAACAAATTGGCGAATTGATTGTTAGAGAATGTATGTGCAAACTTCCCTGCTTTGGGACGCCCCCAGACAGATAGTTACCGGACGCGCAGCACGTGACTAATGACGTTACAGTGAGGGGTGCGTCCGGTAACTATCTCGGGACTGTCTGGGGGGCGTCCCAAAGCAGGGAAGTTTGCACAATGTGTAAGCTTAGAGAGCTTTAATTTTCCTCTACAATTGAACAAAATGGGGAAGTAGCCTACCGAACAATGGACATATTAAAAACACATCTGCCTAAGAACCATTTAATAATGCATTAGTTAGTTATAGGCAGTTTCTATAAAGTAAATTAGACACAACAACACTCGTTCTCACTCTCATTTGCAACCATTTCAGTTGTGAATAAGTCTGCAAACTGTCCCTATAGAAGCGTATAGACTTATTATATTCATATGCTGCCGATATAAACTTTTGAATAATGTTTTGCATCCGTGCTTGGGTGTTAACAAGATAATCAACTGTGATAGAGATAAAAAAAACAAGCATATCAAAATGTAAAAACGTCCATGTTTCCCGGTTGTTGTTGTTGTTGTTGTTGTTGTTGTTGTTGGAGGTTGATTAATGGCTGCTGCCAAAGCACAACACCAAACACCAGTCCAGAGATTAAATTACAGCTGCGTTAACACTCCTGTTTTGTTCACAAACCACTGCAGAGGTTTTAATATGAAAGAGTGAGAAACGTTCCAAACGAAACTTCTCCAATGCGTCGGCCAATCAGAGTTGAGTAAATCTAATGAAACCAAACCCACACAGTCCTGATGCAGCAGATTAACTTTATGTATTCCTCTAAAACAATACATTTTTATTGTTTTATGGAAATCCATACATTTTAACTTAAACATCTCAGTCTTACACATCTTATTTTCAGGTGTTCCGAAGTATTACTGCATATATAAAGTATTTTTGCCTTTATTTATCATCTTAATTAGGCAACACGTTCATTTTCTGAAAGACTTAGTTTTTATTTGATTAAATGAAAACCCACCGTCTTGGTCCCTGCCTGTTTCTCTCAGCCTGTTATTCATTGTTTCGGGAGACGTAGTGAGGGAAGAGGAGCGGCGCTGTGTAGAGGAGACGGTTATCGCTGAAGATGACACTCAATTCAAACATTTAGTTAAATATGGCGATCAAAGTGAAATCTTCTGAAAACCAAGATTTGTTTGCTTTAAATTAACCAAAAGCCCCAAATGACGAAATTACAAGTTTTTCATATAAATCAATGTTTATATCGTATGATCTGTGCGACATCTGACAGATTTGTATATAGCATTTCACATATCACAATATCACACATATCACTCCCACAACCCATCAGAGACTGCACTGACCTCACCACCTTCAACACACTCACCTCTTCAATCTGGCTTTTAATGTGTGATTGTTTTTGTATTATTTGACTTTAACTTTAACTATATATTTATTTGTTGTTCCTTTCTTTTCTTTTCTCTTCACTATATCTGTAAAGCGTCTTTGAGCACCTGTAAAAGCGCTAACAAATTAAATCTATTATTATTATTATATAAACAGTGTGTGTGATGAAAGTGTCAAATTGACACCTATTGAGATCAGTCCATCTTTAAGGGGTAAATTAGGTTAAAATGTAAGAGTGAAATTATCTGAAAGCCAAGATTTGTTTGTTTTAAATTCACCAAAACCCCAAAACAGTTTTTCATATAAATTAATTGTTATATATCGTAACGATGATGATTGGGCGGTGGTGGCGAAGTCGATAGGGACTTGGCTTGGCAACTGGAAGGTCACCAGTTCAAGTCCCGGCAAGACCATGTGCTACAGAGGTGTCCCTGAGCAAGGCACCGTTCCCTACACTGCTCCCCGGGCGCCGTTCAAAATGGCAGCACACTGCTCCTAACACTAGGATGGGTCAAACAATTTCCCCACGGGGGATTAATTAATAAAGTATATCAAAATCCCCAAAAAAAATCTGTTGCGACATCTAACTGATTTTGATAAGGCGGGTCACATGTAGACACTCTCATGATGACCTGAAGTGTGTGTGATGAAAGCGTCTAGATATTGCCTGAATATCAAAGTCAGATTTTTCTGAAAGCCAAGATTTGTTTGTTTTAAATTAACCAAAAAAAAATGACGAAAACACAAGTTTCAGTTCTGATAAGGTGGGTCACATGTAGACACTCTCATGATGACCTAAAGTGTGTGTGATGAAAGTGTCAAACTGACACCTATTGAAATAAAGTGATAATGTAACTATTAAAACAAGATATCACGGTAAAAAGTTGCATTTGTATGAACATGTTATATATATTTATTCACCTAAAGTGTGAGTGATGAAAGTGTCAAACTGTCCTCCCCCCTCTCCAGGTGCGAGGCGTTGGCCCTTTGTCCAAACGAGGTTTCTACTTGGCCTTCCAGGACATCGGCGCCTGCATCGCTCTCACCTCGGTGCGAGTTTACTACAAACGCTGCGCCGGAGTGAGCCGAAACCTGGCGGTGTTCACGGACGTAGTGACGGGGGCCGACTCCTCCTCTCTGGTGGAGGTCAGAGGTCAGTGTGTGGATCACGCCGAGGAGAGGGACACTCCCAAGATGTACTGCAGCGCCGAGGGAGAGTGGCTGGTTCCCATCGGGAGGTGTGTGTGCTCCGCTGGGTTCGAGGAGCACCGAGACTCCTGCGTGGGTGAGTGGACTCACAGTGTTTCTTGTATTTAGTTAACTCCTCCTGCATTACTTGCACATTTCTTCTTGCACTATTTTAATACTTTTTTTCATTTGTTATGTTGTTATATTGTTTTATGTCATATATATTATGGACTCACAGTGTTTCTTGGTTTGCTCGATGAACACTTTTACTGTCACTGGGTGGACAACTAGGGTTAGGGTTAGGAACCAAAAACAAACAGGGACAAATCAGTACATGGGACTTTAAGGTTCAAGGTGCTTTATTGTCAAACTAACATAGCTACAGAGTAATTATGTCGTTGAAAATCTGGTCACAGGCTTCTCCAACAATGCAACACAATAATACAGATAAGCAGACAATATTAAAACAATATTAAAATATACTATATTTAAAGTAATACAACAAGAAAAATAGTTTTTAAAAAGTGAGAAAAAAAAGTGGAAAAGTGCAATACGAGTTAATACAAGTTATCAAATCAAATCAAGTTTTATTTATATAGCACATTTATAAACGATTTTTGGTCGAGCCAAAGTGCTGTACATAAAATAAAAATAGCCTACAGTAGAGACACTTTACAGCAAATACAACAGCACAGATTGTTCAGAATATCAGTATGAGAAAAACGTCCTTAGACCCTCTGTCCTTAGACCCTCTGCCCTTAGACCCTCACATCGTACAAGGAAACACTTCCAGAGAAAACCCACAGTTTAAGGGAACATGGGAGAAACCTCAGGGAGAGCAACAGAGGAGGGATCCCTCTCCCAGGACGGACAGACGTGCAATAGATGCCGTGTGTAAATCCAAGAGATAATAGATTTTACAGCATATTGGAATGATATATTAGATAATAGATAAATAATTACTAAGTAGCAGATGAATGTTAAGTTAGCTTAAATTCAAAAGCTCAAATACAAACGACTCCTGCGTTGGTGAGTGGACTCAGAGTGTTTCATTCTCAATTAACATTATTAGTGCGAATGCTGTTTACAACATTCCACTATAGTGCTTCAAAACTTTATTAGTGCGAATGCTGTTTACAGCATTCCACTATAGTACTTCAAAACTTTATTCTTCCCCTTAATAAACAAATTATTTCAGCCAATACTTTGGCTCTCCATAACTTCAGCTTATTTTCAGCTACAGAAACCATTCAAATATTAAACTATTCAGCCTGTTCAGGAATCGATGGGAAACCTCCAACTTTTTCAAAATATTTCATACTTTTTGAAATATTCAGCTTTTTAAACTCTTTTTTTTACATTGAAGTCAATGGGAAGAGCCTTCAAATCAGCCAATACTTTAGCTCTCCATAACTTCAGATTACTTTCAGCTACAGAAACCATTCAAATATTAAACTATTCAGCCTTTTCAGCAATTGATGGGAAACCTTCAACTTTTTAAAAATATTTCATACTTTTTGAAATATTCAGCTTTTTAAACTCTTTTTTTAACATTGAAGTCAATGGGAGATGCCTTCAAATCCTGTTTTCCTACACTTTGCGCCAAATGCTTCTCCTTCCACATAATTTCAGCCAGACACTTCATTCCAACTTTCAAATGATCACAATACCTTCAGCTATAAAACTTGTATAAAAGATTTTTGATATCTTTTCAACTGTTTGAGATATTGAATTTAGTTTGGAGCTTGGTAGAGAGGCCTTTTTCAGATTGTAACAATACAGTGGATGGAGCAGCTCGTTAACTCTAGAGTGCTTTGATCTCAAAACAGAGTGCAGCAGTGCTTGAAATTCTCCCCCAAAAATGTTTTAAACTTGCCATACATCCCAAACCCTACACTCCTCAGACATATGTTTTCATGAAAAACGTAGGAAAACCTCTCTTAGGTTGGAAAATAAAAAAAGATTGAGAAAAAATATTAAACAAAATGCCTCTTGAGGGCATGAAGAGAGAAAAAGTCCAGCTAGCTCCCAATTGATCCCCATGTTAAATTGTTCCAGATCTTTCTTCAGAGCAGAGAGAAGTACACTTTAGACAAACTGCTCCCATCTCCACATTTTACACACAAAACGCAAAAAAAAAACCTATTTCAGTTCATTGGGGCTTCCCTGATGCTCACGGTCTGATGATTTTTTAATAAGAGCCATAGTTTTTGAACAGGTGGCAAAATTGTCAGATATAATCCCCAATGCATTCTGCATGCTGCAGATGCTTGTCATGGTGTTGCCGGGCAGATTGGAGCCACACACACACACACACACACACACACACACACACACACACACACACACACACACAGACACACACACACAGCACCCACACACACACACACACAACAAACACACACACACACAACCACAGACACACACACACCACCACACACACCCACACCACACACACACACACACACACTCAAACACAGAGACACACACACACACACACACCACACACACACACACACACACACACACCACACACACACCACACACATACTCAAACACAGAGACACACACAGAGACACACACACACAAACACAGAGCCACACACACACACACTCTCTCTCACACACAGGCACCACACACTCTCTCACACACACACCACACACACACACACCACACACACACACACACACACACACACACACCACACACACACACACACTATCTCTCTCTACCACACAGACACACACACTGAACAGCTCTCTACCACACACACACACACACACACACACACACACACACACACACACACACACACACACACACGCACACACAAACAGGCCACAGGCCTTTGTCCACCTAACCATTGTTTTTATGGGTGAACCTCCCATTGATTGATGTCTGACATCTCATTTAGTTTTTCTACACCTCACACTCTCCAAAGCCACACCCCTTCAAAAGAAAAGCCCTATAGATGTAATGCTACTTGAACTTATACTACTACGTACATCTGATATGTAACTCCTTCAGGCAACTTTCAGCACAAACTATTAACTATTCAACTAGTAACTTATTCAGCTATTTCAGGACAATGACGCTATACATGTTGTTGTTTATACCTTTTTTAAACCTTTTCTTTTAAATATTAAGCTTCTTCACTATTTACTGCGAATGCTGTGCATTGAAATATCAAAGATATTCAGCTTGTTCAGCACATGTGTTATGATTGGGTGTTATGAGTAGGTGCTCAGGAATAGAAACAAACACTGACAGACTGGACTTTAACAGACTGTCTCAGCCTATTCTTTTCTGTCTGATGGAGACTTCATACAGACTTCAACATGTTCCACATATTTTATACATTATTGGTGACGTATGGTTTTAGTCGAAAAGTTTGCAGTCAAAATATTCTTCTGCTTTCCCTTTTTACTTTATTTTCTCATCTTAATACAAATTCATTCACTACTACTTACATCTGATATTTAACTCCTTCAGCCTATTTTCAGCTGCAGAACCCATTCAACTATTACATTATTCAGCTATTTCAGGACATCAAGGCTATACATGTTGTTGTTTATACCTTTTTTAAACCTTTTTTTTGAAATATTCAGCTTTTTCTGCATTTGTTTAGCTAAAAGCAGCTACCATTCAGCTAATAACACATTCAGCTTTTTCTGCATTTGTTTAGCTAAAAGCAGCTACCATTCAGCTAATAACACATTCAGCTTTTTCTGCATTTTTTTAGCTAAAAGCAGCTACCATTCAGCTAATAACACATTCAGCTTTTTCTGCATTTTCAGCTAAATTCAGCCATAAATGTTCACAGTTTACAGCATTCGCACGCATTTTCTGCAGGAAATGCATTTTCTAGTTCTTCTTTGTTTCTTCTTGCACTATTATTATTATTGTTTTTTACATTTGTAATGTTTGTTACATGTCATATATGTTTATTTTGTACCGTTGGAGGGAGCCTGGGAATTAAGGTTTTCATTGACACAATTACGCTGTAGCTGTGCATATGACAATAAAGCCTATGCACTTGGAACAAGGGTTGGAGTTAGGAAACAAAACCAATCAAGAAAATATCACAGGATTTGTTGATACTGTACATGGGACTTTAAATTCAAAAGCTCAAATTCAAAAGTAAATAAATGTTCTTATTACATGGGCTGAGTTAGAACACTGTCAACAAAGGGATATCTTACATTTTATAATTCCACTTTATTAGATAAGATTATTAAAAAACAACCTATTCTTCATCAGTACTAGAACTGAGACATTACAATGCAATTCAAAATGTTGCCTTTACCGAACATAGCGGTAATGGTGATTTAGATATTGCAGTAGTTCATATTGCAATTTTGTTAGAAATGACAATCCATTATGCAGCCATACAGTAGTATAGAGATGTTATGATTAGGATATACGGTTCAAACATAAAGCACAGTGAATTTCATATATAACCAGGAGATATCTCATGATTATCTAATTGAACCCTAACCCAAATATGGCACTTTTCTACGTAAGATCGTTTCTTTAGCTGGTAATTTTAGTCCTCAAACATTTATTTTATGGTTAAGCTTCCACTTAAATATTTTCATATGTACCTAAGATAATTTAATAATGACATTTGATTTAGATTTTAACCTAAGCTTAAAAGAAAAGGGGAAAACAGAGACTAGAAAAAAGCTGTTACTATAAAATATAATATAAGTCCTTTCAATTCCATTCATATCTGATCATAGGGCTGGGCATTTGGAGAAATGTATTTGTGTTGATTACACCAATAACTACGACTTGAGTGTTTTCTAAGAGTGATAAAAGAGAGAATTTGACTATAGAAACAGCGTGATCACTTACAGGTCACAAAATAAAAGCTAGGAATAAATCGATATTTTCTTTCATTTCGACGATAGTACTAATCTGTAAAAGATGCTGGAAGAAAATGTCCCTTCTGGCTTAATTTTTAATTGTTATAGCTACTCTGTCACGCTCTTTTCCACTTCAAAAAAGTCATCATGTAAGAATCAGAGTTTCCCATTTATTGAATGAGCGTTTCCTCTGGGCTCAGAACATCAGCAGAAATGTAACCAGTGTAAAAAGAGCCTTTGAAGCAACACATGCATTTGGAAAAAGGGTTCTCACCTTTCTGGTGAATCAAAAAGTCTGTTTGAAGTTCTGCCTGTGATCCTGTGAAAAGTTCATGGTTCGGTCAAAAGCTTTTCTGAGGTTGAACGCTGCTTTCAATCCGGTAAATACTGAGAGAAACGCCGAGTGTGTCTCTTTCCTCCTTCAGCCTCTGATGAGGAATAATAAGTGAGACGTTTAGATGCTAAGATTCTGGATCCTTCCTATTTTTTTAGACCACGTTCTGTTTATTTTTGTCTTTTTCGATTTTTCATGGGGATTTGATTGCGTGACCTCATGTAGCGAAGTGTGCATACTTGAAGTTGCCATGGGTTACAGTAATTAAAGCCTATTAATCACAGCGTGATGGATAATTAAACACTAAAAGCAGTTTGTCAGCCAAACGAGCCGAACAAGTCACGCAACACCGGTTCGCTTGCATCCGTCCTGACCTGTTCCTCCTCCACACACACACACACACACACACACACACACACACACACACACACACACACACACACACACACACACACACACACACACACACACACACAGAACATTGTGCGTGTGTGTGTTTGTATTTATGCAGTTGTGGGGACCCCACTTTTTACACACTCACCTCACGGGGTCCCCTGAATATTTGGGGACAACAATCAGTTCCTAATTTTAAGCCATTTGAAATGAATGCAAAAATCAATCTTAGGGTGCTGTAAAGTGTTTAGCTTTGGTCCATAGTGTGTGTGTGTGACCGGTTTAGAGGGCTACTCTTCTATAATTAGTTTTAGCTAATTAGCATTAGCGCAGAAAGGCAAAAACAGAGCCTAGAAACAAAGTAAGGACAAGGTTGCAAGACAAATCTGGAGTCACATCATGTTCATGGAACACGTTTTATCCTCATTGAGGCTAAACACACAAGTCATCTTAACTACTGGAGATATCTTTTTTTCAAGACGGTAAAAGCTTAAAAGCACCGTAAAATTAAAATAACCTGCTCTATGATAACTCTCAGACAAGGTGATGTATTCACTCCGTATTTCCTTTACCATTACATCACAGCAACTGTAGTAGAACGTGGATTTACAGTGGACGGAGGGGGAGGGGATGGGCGAGTAAAGAGCTCTTCAGTAAGTTCTCCGCTGACGTCTTGTCTCTTCTGGCACCAAACTGGGTCGTCGTGCTAATTCGCCCTCGCCAAATCCAGCCACAGTCACGCACACACGAGACCAGACAAGACACAGCGAGGGGCGGGGGGCACGAGATGGTGAAAGGAAGACGGCTTAAGTGGGGAACGCCTGTATGTGTGTATGTGAGCAGATAGAGGGAAAAAATCATGAACGTGCGTGAATGTGTGTGTGCATATGAGCGTGGTTAAGTGGTTTTCCCCTGACAAAGGTGCAGAGCTTTGGCTGAGAGCACGACATGTTTTTTGTGTGTGTGTGTGTGTATGCGTGCGTGTGTGTGCGTGTGTGTGCGAGCACAGGGTTGCGTGACATGCCGTTAAAAGTGTCACAGGGAGGAAGGCAATGAGAGATGAAAGGAAAAAGAGAGGAGGGTGGAGGGGGAAAGACTCGGTTGGAGTAGACCCCTCGTCCACTTGAGTTTACATCAAAACACTGAGTCTTTGTGTGTGTGTGTGTGTGTGTGTGTGTGTCTAGTTGAGCATACATGTGTGCAGGTGTGTACTGTAAGTGTGTATACGTGTGTGTGTGTGTGTGTGTGTGTGTGTGTGTGTGTGTGCCTCCTGGTGCCGGGGAAGAATGGACTAAAGTGCCCCCATACAGTGCGAGTGATCGAGGACACACTGATAGGAGCCACACACACTTAGGCTGGTCTCATCTACTCAGCTCAGCAAGCCCACCCAAGCCTGACACACACACACACACACACACACACACACACACACACACACACACACACACACACACACACACACACACACACACACACCCACCCACCCACCCACACACACACACACACACACACACACACACACACACACACACACACACACACACCACACACACACACACACACACACACACACACACACACACACACACACACACACACACACACACACACACACACACACACACACACACACACACAGACGCTGGGGAGAGAGGGGTTAGTTCCCTCCTCTGCTCAGTCACTGGACCACAGCCTGTCCTAGTCTGTGAACTTCACCTCTGATGCTTTTATTTAAATAATGCTTCAGTTTGTAGGATTTAGAATCTAGAATACAAATGCACACACTTGCTGGAAATCTAAAATAACTACAGTTACCCCTTAAGGCAAGACATCCCAGGAAAAATGAAAACTTCTTGAAGTAAGTGATCAACTAAGTATAGTTACTAGGGATGTAACGATATATCGAATATCGCGATAAATAGATGTCTCAATACCGTCGTGAGACTGACTAAATATACCGCGATTTAAATTATTTGTTTCTTTTTAAATAATAGTTTTTTTTAAACCTTTATTCAACCAGATGGTCCCATTGAGATCATCAATTTATTTTTCAAGGGAGACCTGTCCAACATGGCAGCAAGTAGGTTACAACATGAACATAAAACAACAGATAGCACAAAAGGACATCGTATTTACAGAGCTACATGTACACACCTAGAGACATTGACAAGTACCAACAGTATATTTATATCTCTGTCAATAAGCCTCACCTTCTTGGCAACAACTGTATTGTTTTTGAAGTGGTGGAGAGACAATGCACAGTTTGACCCACTGCTGTCACCCAGGGCCAAAGCATATCTCTCTGTCCCAGCAACATCAGTACCAAGCAAGAGAGTTTTTTCCACAGCAGGGGATTTTGCAAATGCCCAAACATCCCAGCTTCTACCTGGAAATGTGGACATGCTCATATTCCTAAAAGATAACCTTGATGACGCTGAGTGAGTGAGTGAGTGAGTGAGTGAGTGAGTGAGTGAGTGAGTGAGTGAGTGAGTGAGTGAGTGAGTGAGTGAGTGAGTGAGTGAGTGAGTGAGTGAGTGAGTGAGTGAGTTAGAGTTGAGTTACTTGAAAAACTAAAGTGAGACTTGATTTATTCTATTGCGGGGTCTGATTATTATATTGTTGACACTTTAAAATACTACTATCCTACTAAAATGCTGTACAAATCAGATTTATTATTTAATAAATAACATTTATTCACAAAATAAATTTAAAAAAATCCACATTTTTTTCCTTTATTTTTCAATATCGCACCGTGGACTTTTTATCGCGATATTATCGTA
The DNA here is from genome assembly GCF_902827175.1 of Gymnodraco acuticeps. NCBI lineage: Eukaryota > Metazoa > Chordata > Actinopteri > Perciformes > Bathydraconidae > Gymnodraco > Gymnodraco acuticeps. The sequence goes on from NW_022991046.1 coordinate 1,041,028, forward strand.
CCGTGAGTTTTTGGTATCGTTACATCCCTAATATTGACTAATATGTTACCCTTTACATCTGAAGTGTCTTGCAACATGTGTAGAATTTTACAATATATTTATATTTCTCATAATATGTTCCATCGTCTAACTCTAAGCCAACACTGCAGCACAAACGATGATGACACTTTTTCTTTTAACAGATGCACTTTGTTCAGAATATAAACTCATATTTTTAAATAGGTAAATTACAACAAGAAACAACTGAAATGAAAAATGTAGAAATAAATAAATAATAAGAAAAGAAAACTATAATCTAAGTATCAAACCATCCCATTTCTTTCAAGATGTTCACAGAGGGGTCGTTCACATCTCATTTATCATTTTATTTCCAAAAACATGGCAAATAATTGCTTTTTTTAAATACCTTTGAAATATTGAAAAGTTCCTCTATAAAAATTGATTTGATCCTAGGAAAAATATACATATATTCTTAAATAATGCCTCATTTTATTTATAATTAATATTTAAAGGCTGAATTTGATTAAACTTCATTTCTACCTAATTTCCACTTTTTTTCCATCTTCAGTTTCATAATGCGCACAATAGCGTATTTGGCCTTTCCACAGATTCATCATCATAGATTATCATAGCCTTCAGATTGGGTTGATCGCTTTGTAAAGATTGAATCATGACTGAAGCAAATAATTAGATTTAGGAAATTGGTTGTCAGTTGTACAATGTCGAGAGTCCGATAACATTTACATCTAAACGATTATTTTGTGTTCATAGTATTGTTAAAGTTGTGTTTTTATTAAATCCTGCCATTTATGAACAGCACTCTATAAGGCCTTGCCCATTGAGCAGTGGCGAACCGTCAGGGCCTTCAATGTATTCAGAGAATACCCTGAATAACTCAGATAAAAAAAAGACATTTATCGATTTAATTATATAAATACAATTTAATAAAATGTAATAAAATGTAAATACATTTTATAAATGAGAATCGTATCTGTGTTGTTGATCTGTAATAAACAGTGTTACGTGGATTTGTTTGTCCTTCTCGGACCTTGCACTACGCATTTTAGAAAAGAAATGCAACCAATCAGATCTGTTTCTGCGTCTGTGGGTATTCTGTATCCTTGATAGAAGGCCCTGGTCGTTGAACTGAATGAGAGTGAACACTCTGATTGACAGTTTGATCAACCAATCATATATTGATTTGTAGCCAATGGGCGTATTCTTTCGGAGTTTCCCACGGTGCAGGGTATGCTAGAAGGCCCGTTAGTTCTGACAGGTGCGAGACACAGGATATAGATGGGACGTAACAATTCATTTTCTGTTTTATTCGTTTTAACGTTGACATGGCAACAGGTGAAGAAGATGTTGTTGCGGAATGATTGTCGGTTCCTTTTTCAAGACGACAATTCACTGAAAAGACGGACATTGTAAAAAAAGGGCGCCCAACGCCTGCAAATCTGTAGCTGAATCAAGTTGCTAAAGGCTATGTTCGCCATTTCCAGGCTAGCAACTGGGAAAGATACCCGTGGCTTACGGCAGTCACAAAAGGCTCTACTGCTGGGAGTGCTTGCTTTTTGGGACCGAAAAGGGGGCATGGAATTGGAAAGGCTACGATAATCTGAGCTGTTTAACCAAGGCTGCATAAAAACACCAAAACACAGCAGGGCATCTTAAGGCAACGGTCACCATGAAGACTTTTGGAGACACAAGGATTGATCTACAGCTGGACGAACAGAGACGTAGAGAAACGATCATTCACAACGAAAAGGTGAACAAAAATCGGGATATTTTGAAATGTCTGATCCACTGTGTGATTTTCCTTGGGAAACGGGAGTTACCTTTCAGGGCCATGATGAGAGCAGAGAATCAGACAATCGAGGTAATTACCTGGAGCTGCTTACATTCATAGCAGAATATGATCCAGACTTGCACTACCATTTGTCCACTTCTAAGGTGTTCATTGGAACCTCGAGTCAAATACAGAACGACTTGATAAGTGCTGTTGCCGAAGTGATGGGTGAGACCATCAAAGAAGAAATAAGTAAAGCACCCTTCGTAGCTTTAATGCTGGATGAAACAACAGATGTCAGCAATGCTGCACAGTTGTCGTTTGTTCTTCGGTTTGTAACAGACAGTGGCGTAAAAGAGAGGTTCGTCAAATTTGAGGATGTAGCAGCCATGGCCCTTGGTTTCTTGGAGGAACATGGATGCATGGGCAAACTTGTAGCCCAGTGCTATGTGCTGCCGTTATGGCATCGGGGCTGAACGGAGTCCAAGCCAAGGTCAAGGAAAAGATCCCACAGGCACTTTTCATACACTGTTATGCACATGCCCTTAATTTGGTTTTATCTCAAGGTGTAGTTAAAATTAAAGAATGCAGAATTTTCCTCTCACACCTTTCTGGCCTGGCTGCGTTCTTTTCTAGATCGCCAAAACGAACGCAGCTGCTTGATGAAATATGCCAGAAGCGACTGCCACGAGTGGCACCAACCAGGTGGAATTTTGCATCAAGATTGGTGTGCACTGTCTTTGAAAAGAAGGATGCTCTTAAGGATCTGTTTGACTACATAGTTGAACACCACGAGGAATTTGATGATGCTGCCATTCTCAGTACTGATGGCTACCTATCAAACCTGGGTAACTGTGAATTTGGATTTTTCCTTTCAACTTTTAACGAGATATTTGCGCATGCAGATGTGCTCTTTGACATCTTACAGAACAAGTCATTCGACATGCAGTTTTGTCTGACAAGGGTGGAAGAGTTTTGCATTTGCATTGAAGGGCAGAGGGATCGTTTTGATCAAATATATGATGAGACTGTGCAGGACACCGGCCTGCCAACTGGACGGAGAGCCCACAGAGATTCTCGCTCACACTACAAGAAGCTGCACAATGGCATTCTTGAGAACATTTTAAATCAGGTGCAAAATCGGTTTAAAGATCACGAAAAACTGTCATTCCTTTCTCTTCTGGACCCTCAACAGTTCACCAGCTTTAACAGCAACGTCCCTGAAACTGCATTCGCAAGCCTCACAGAGAGCTACGGGCCGCACTTTGACTTGTCTCGGCTGAAAACAGAACTGTCTGTGATGTATTGTATGACAGATTTTCAGGGAAAGAACCCATCTGATCTCCTTTTCTTTTTCCAACGAAAATAACTTTGTGACAGCATGCATCAGCTATATGCACTGATATGTCTGGTTGTAACGATCCCCGTCACCACTGCATCTGTGGAAAGGACATTTTCCGCCCTCAACCGGATAAAAACATATGCACGGAACAGAACAGGACAATCCCGACTCTCTGCATTAGCTTCCACGTCCAGTTGTGATAGACACGCTTCGCCACTGCCATTGAGCCAACAGTAGGAGCACATTAGCATCAACATAAGTTAGAATATTTCATTGATATGACTTTCTTTATAAGACTTAAATAAATGCTGAACATAGGCCAATCATATACAATCTTAGACGTTATGTTGCATTGTTGAGTAGGCCTATTATCAGCAAGTCTTTTTACATTTGGAAAACTGTAAAAAAGGCTACCATCATTCTCAGATCATACATTTGATGATCTTTGAAGCTATTCTGTTTTAGCCTTGGAAATAATGTGTCGTCATTGTGTGTGTATGTGTGTCCAGCTGTGTGTGCGGGTATGTCCAGGTGTGTGTGTGTGTGTGTGTGTATGTGTGTGTGTGTGTGTCTCCAGGTGTGTGTGTGTCAAGGTGTGTATGTGTGTGTCCAGGTGTGTGTGTGTCCAGATGTGTGTGTGTCCAGGTGTGTACTGTATGTGTGTGTGTGTCTCCAGGTGTGTGTGTGCCCAGGTGTGTGTGTGTGTCCAGGTGTGTGTGTGTGTCCAGGTGTGTGTGTGTCCAGGTGTGTACTGTATGTGTGTGTGTGTCTCCAGGTGTGTGTGTGCCCAGGTGTGTGTGTGTCCAGCTGTGTGTGCGTGTATGTCCAGGTGTGTGTATGTGTGTGTGTCCAGCTGTGTGTGCGGGTATGTCCAGGTGTGTGTGTGTGTGTGTGTGTGTGTGTGTGTATGTGTGTGTGTCTCCAGGTGTGTGTGTGTCAAGGTGTGTATGTGTGTGTCCAGGTGTGTGTGTGTGTCCAGATGTGTATGTGTGTGTGTCTCCAGGTGTGTGTGTGCCCAGGTGTGTGTGTGTGTCCAGCTGTGTGTGTGTCCAGATGTGTATGTGTGTGTGTCTCCAGGTGTGTGTGTGCCCAGGTGTGTGTGTGTGTGTCCAGCTGTGTGTGTGTGTGTCCAGATGTGTATGTGTGTGTGTCTCCAGGTGTGTGTGTGTGTGTCCAGCTGTGTGTGTGTGTGTCCAGGTGTGTGTATGTGTGTGTGTGTCTCCAGGTGTGTGTGTGTGTCCAGGTGTGTGTGTGTCCAGGTGTGTACTGTATGTGTGTGTGTGTGTGTCTCCAGGTGTGTGTGTGCCCAGGTGTGTGTGTGTCCAGCTGTGTGTGCGTGTATGTCCAGGTGTGTGTATGTGTGTGTGTCAAGGTGTGTATGTGTGTGTGTCCAGGTGTGTGTGTGTGTGTGTGTGTATGTGTGTGTGTCTCCAGGTGTGTGTGTGTGTCAAGGTGTGTATGTGTGTGTCCAGGTGTGTGTGTGTGTGTCCAGATGTGTATGTGTGTGTGTCTCCAGGTGTGTGTGTGCCCAGGTGTGTGTGTGTGTCCAGCTGTGTGTGTGTCCAGATGTGTATGTGTGTGTGTCTCCAGGTGTGTGTGTGCCCAGGTGTGTGTGTGTGTGTCCAGCTGTGTGTGTGTGTGTGTCCAGATGTGTATGTGTGTGTGTCTCCAGGTGTGTGTGTGTGTGTCCAGCTGTGTGTGTGTGTGTCCAGGTGTGTGTATGTGTGTGTGTGTCTCCAGGTGTGTGTGTGTGTCCAGGTGTGTGTGTGTCCAGGTGTGTACTGTATGTGTGTGTGTGTCTCCAGGTGTGTGTGTGCCCAGGTGTGTGTGTGTCCAGCTGTGTGTGCGTGTATGTCCAGGTGTGTGTATGTGTGTGTGTGTGTGTCAAGGTGTGTATGTGTGTGTGTCCAGGTGTGTGTGTGTGTGTGTGTGTGTGTGTGTGTGTGTGTCCAGGTTAGTCATCCTGGCAGTTCTTGTAATTTGTCTCCTAAGCAGACGCAGTGATTGGTTCCTGCAGTCACTGATGCATTGTGGGATTGCTCGCTGTCAGTCACAGAGAGATTTAAAATAGTAAATAAAGGGTGAGAGATTGAAGGAAAAGTGAAATAAAATGAATAAGGTGAGAAACAAAAAAAACACTGACGGAGATTATGAAACAAAGTGAAACGAGCGAGGTGAGGCGTCAGGAGAGAAAAGCCGTGACACATAATGTGATCGTAATCTGTCGACGTGGCACCTTAGAGAAATATCAGAGGGAGACGAGGAGGATTTAATAAACCTCCCCTATATATTTATTAATATTCATGTTTTATATTTATTTCCACACAGAGCTTTTGTCCCTCTCCTGGCCTGTCAGCACACACACACACACACACGCACACACACACACACACACACACACACACACGCACACACACACACACACGCACACGCACACGCACACGCACACACGCACACACACACGCACACACACACACAACAGAAGCTCCAGAGACGGAGCAGTGACAGGGTGAAGCCCCCTGATTGGCTTCTGGTCCCCGATGTCTATGCAGGTGAAAACAGCTGACACGCAGGACAGAGGAAAACTAGGGATGGCTTTCTTCAATCAAAAAAGAAGTGTAGATATTTATTATTTATTTATTCAGTTAAAATACTGAATATTTTGTATCCCCCCAAAGCTAATAATTGTATATAATTCTGGATAACTTCAGAAAGGGACCTGAGACAGGAGCTTGTGAGATCCACGTGTTTTAAAAAACAGAATATATATTAATATTATTATTAATTTATATATTATAGACGATAGTAGATAGTTACACCAACTGCCTATTTAATTGATTTTGTCTTTTAGGCTACTTTTATTTGTATTTATTTATTTAAATGTAGTAGGCGAACACCTGCTTTATTACACCTAAACAAAATATCATGCTTTTTATTCATTGATTAAACCAAAACTGCATCTTTAGACCTATCCTATACATTGTGGACACATTGATACTTCATTTCTTGGTTTCTGCTTTTCTAAGGTCACATTGTTCTGTTGTCTTACATTACATTTCATTTGGTTGAAGCTTTTATCAAAAGCCACTTACAATAAGTGCAAAAACCATATGAATTTAAAGGTGGGGTCATTTTGGAGAAACCGGCTCGAGTGCGCTAGAATTTGAAAATACACACCCGGAACAAATCTGCCACTTCCTTACAGAGCCCCTCCTCCAACACACAGGAACGCGCACATGACCAATGAGGGCACGAGATAAGTTTGTGCCCAGATGGAAGGCTGACAGGCAGGTAGGCCATCCAGTTACTTTAGCCGGGCCGGCTCAGATGATTGGTCGTGCTTTTTACAGTACTACGGCTTCCACAGATGATATTTCTTTATGGATTTATTGTCAAAGCACTTCAGATATTCATTGCTATCGGGATGTTAAGAGCATTCCATGGAATATAACAACAAGTGTTTCTGAAGTGAATTACCTACCCTACCTTTAAACTCAACAACAACAACAACACAATTGCAGATATATTCACTTCAAGTGTTGGTGAATTAGTTACAAGGCCTAAATTAACTTTAAGGCAAAGTGCTATTTTGTTTGAGTAAAAACATCCTGTTGATATTTAGCATGTTAGCTATGAGCTGCTACGTGGTCCCTCCACTTCCTCCTAGTTCCTAATAAAGATGCAGTTTGGATGATTTGGGGAAACAGATGATGGCGAGGACTTCATTATTCCCCGGCCCACGACCACTTGAGTGGAACACGATGTTCATAATTGCTGTCAGATTCAACTTGTGCCCGTGCGCTATGGAGAACGTATGAGGAGCTGAAATTGAAGCGGTCTCCGGAGAGGGGGGGACGGGGGAATACCAAGTGATCAAATTAGTTCCTTCCTCCGGGCGGTCTGTAAACAAATGCTGATCAACAAAACTGTTACTGTTTAGAGGCAAGTGACACAGAGGCTGTAGAAACACTCCCACACACACAGCCTCTGGCGGGAAGCTGGGGTGAGCTCACACACTCACACACACTCTCACACACTCTCACACACACACTGAGTGAGAACAAGTCACATACACTCGGATTTAAAGCTGAAATTATGTATCGATGTCATTAAATCTCTTTTTATTTTATTTTACACTCAACACTTAACTTTTAAAAACCAGTAGAAGTTAGTGAACACAGGACTGGATAAAATACTTGTAAAGATAAATAAATGAATACATAAATGAGTAAATAAATAAATATGAAATGTTTTAAAAAATACAATTAAAATAACAACCAAATATAATACAATTATAATAATCTACTAAAAACTGTTAGAAGTTGGTAAACACAGGACTGAATACAACATTGATAACAAGTAATAACTAGGGCTGTCAAACGATTAAAAATTGTAATCAGATTAATCACAGCTTAAAAATTAATTAATCATGATTAATCACCATTCGAACTATGTCCAAAATATGCCATTTATTTATGTATATTGTTGTGGGAATGGAAAGATAAATGAAAGAAGGCGGATATATCCATTTAACATACAGTATCTATGTTTATTATAACATTTTCTGCGTGTCAAAATGAAAGACAACCCACACACCTATCAATCATCAAACCGTGGGGTCTTAATTCATTACGTGTTGATTTCTATCAACGGGGGAGTACTTCAGGAAAGTCGAGGGGGGGGGGGGGCGGCGGCAGCTAGTGGAGTACTTCGTGACCACAGAGTGTGAACGTTGTGATCAGCTGTTTTAGCGCAGTTCTCCAGTGAAGGGGGGGGGAGTCTCCCTCCGCAGCCGGTTGGCGTAGTTGCAAAATTCCGTTGTACAGACCGACGTTAACAGCAGCCCTGTCTGTGCACACGGAGACCGACTCTGTCGTCCGGTGATCTAACCGCCTTCTGGAAAAGCTTCACAAGTACGTCGGTACGCAAATGCGCTTTGTGACACAAGTGACGGTACGCATTTCAGATTACGCACATAACCTGCGTACCAGTTATGTGCACCCCTGTAGCCTACTACAGCAAAAGTATTCTCCGTCGGGACTTCCTGCAACAACACCACGCCGTTATCAAAGATGTTCTATTGACTACGTGACAAAAGTTTTCAAAACCGTGGCTACTGAAATCAATCTTACTAACTGCTGTCTGTGCAATTTACTCCGCGTGAGTTGGCAGACTTTATTTTGCTGACTTTAACATCATTTTTCATGGTGGGGCTAAGCCATTTCTTGGTATGGGTGTAGCCTACCCCAGCCATACCCTGGCACTGCCACTGGTGGCACGTATGGGGCGGGCCATTCTGCCCCAGATAGCAAAAAGTCATTGAATCAACATTGAGATATGGTCACGCTGAAGATTGTGTTCAACATTGAAGTCAGACATTGAAACAATAGTGAATGTGCTCGTTATGATCAGCATTGAAACAACATTGAATTTTCAACCAATCCCAACATTGAATCAACCTTGATTCAATTACGTTATGATCAACATTGAAACAACATTGAATTTTCAACCAATCCCAACAATGAATCAACCTTGATTCAATTACGATATGATCAACATTGAAAGAATGTAGAATTGGATCAACATTGATTCAACTATATTATGCATTGCATTATACATTGAAACAATGTTATTATCAGATTGCAAAAAGTCATTGAATCAACATTGAGATATTGTCATGCTGAAGATTGCAATTGATGTCGGACATTGAAAATAAACTAAAATGAACAAACAAAAAAAGAGCCCATTACTTATTCAGTTATTTATTCAGATTCAATGATATGAACATCTTTAACATCTTTTGTCCACAAGCACGAAAAACATTGTCTCTTAAGGTCCCATGTCATGCTTTCCTGGTTATCACCCGTCCCCTTGTGTGTTATGTAGCTTTTTCTGCATGTAAACGGTCTGCAGAGTCACAAACCCTCAAAGTACACCCTGTAGCGAGTAAAACTAACAGAGAAGACCTGTCTATGCTGCCCCAGAACTTCTTCCTCAGTAAAGTGACGTAACGGGCATAGTGGTGTGACACACACACTCTCACTCAGCCTTATCTTTTCTCATCCGTGGCTGTGAGTGTGTGTCTGTGTGCTCAGGCTGAGTTCCTCTGTGTCTCGCTGTCTCACAGACCCCACGCAGCAACCAGGAAACAACACCAGTAATCCAGCTCACACTGTCTGCTCCTCGAGCCGAGCAGCGAGCCCCGCAACATCCCGCCAACACGGTACCCAGACCCCACGCAGCATTCTCATCAGTTTGTCATTACTGGTGTCATTTTCTGGTTGCTAACACCATTGTAACACAATCACTGAGGTTCACCACCGTTACAGCTGTACATCAGCGAGACACAGGAACTCAGCCTAAGCACACAGACACACACTCACAGCCAGGCTGTGTGTGTAAATCCACGGAGCCGCAGCTGAGAAAAGATAAGGCTGAGTGAGAGTGTGTGTGTTACGCCACTATGCCCGTTACGTCACTTTACTCAGGAAGAAGTTCTGGGGCAGCACAGACAGGTCTTTTCTGTGTTAGAGTTTTACTCGCTACAGGGTGTACTTTAAGGGTTTCTGACTCTGCAGACCATTTACATGCAGAAAAAGCTACATAACAACAAGGGGACGGGTAATAACCGGGAAAGCATGACATGGGACCTTTAAGTGGAGGAAGCTCCTTAGAGACAATGATCTGGCCATCAACTGTAGTTCAAATTATATTTGCTCTGAAACTCCAGATGACATAAAAACCTGGCAACTGCAAACAGGGTTGTCATACTCGGTGGAAAGGCAGTCTTAACTATAAACTCAGATCTATAAGACCCCAGTTCAACATGAACGAAAACACCCCAACTTTAAACAATGTCTGTTTAACTATTTTTTCCTTGGTACACCGCCATTCCTCTCCGGTGCGTAACGTAGCCACTTCTGCACTCCAACCCTGAATGTCAATTCCGTCAGCCTGCGGTCAAATTGACGAGCAGCAGCTGAAAAAAAGAAGTTACATTTTTTGTTTATTGAAATAATAAGAAGAAGAAAGCTGCAATGGATGCGTTCCAGTGTGTACTGTTTAGTGTACTAGGTTTTCAGGCGGCCTTAATTGAGCAATTCACCCATCAACCACATCTTCATATAATTGATTCACACTATTACTCATTTCTGTCTACTCGCTCTGTGTCTCAGAGGACGGTAGTGGACAGTTCAGAAACGTGCCCATCAGTGACATCATCAATGGTCATTTCCAATTAGCTAGGAATAATGTCACTGGTAGGCAGGTTTCTGAAATGTCCACAGCCCACCTTTGAGATGCAGAGCGAGTAGACAGAAATGCTGCCATCCTATTATGAGCATTAATGAGGACCACTTATATGAAGATAAGGATAAGAATGGATGCATTTTGCATCCATTCTTATCAACTTGAGAAAGAAATGTAAAAGACTTATGAATTAAATTCAATATTTGCCAAATCTGTTGTAAAGTAGTAAACCTAGTATTTTGAGGTGCAGGCTCACCAAACATGCAGTCCTTTATCAGCGTGTCCTTGAAGGCCCTCTTCTCTCCCTTTCCCACCCAGTTGAAGATGCAGGCTAGACTGTTTGTCATGGCAGCGGATAGCATTCGCCGGATCATATTTTCCGAGTTGGTCCCTCCGACTAATGCCAGGCGGGTAATCTTAACAGACGAGAGAAAATGATTAGTGTGCTACAGTGTACTATGTAAATAGACATCTTCTCATTTATAAATAAATACAAATGTAATGAATTTGAACACATTTGTATTACCTCTAAGGAAGAAATAAGACCACTACTGTGTCCAAACTAATCGACAAACAATGCCAACAACCAAATTGGCAAACCTAAGAAATTGTCAAATATTGATTAAGAAAAATATTATCGTGATTCGCGAGGCGTATTTTTACAATATTTCTGTCAAACACACATCCAAGTGAAAAAGAAATGTAATGCATCCACTCCTACAATTCCAGACATAAGCCCTTAAGATTTCAAACAAGAAATGTAAGACTTTTAAAACTTATAAGGATCCACAGGATACCTGCAAATGCATACAGAAAATATTAGAAGCCTCGACAGATTATAGAGAAAATGCTTTGTGTAAAAATTGTTCACCATCTTTCGACGGACTGCTTCCTCCCTCAAAGCAGCTTCAGTCTCATCAAACTTCTCCTCGTTGGTGAGTGGAAGCATTATGGGGAAGTTGTCTTCTTGTGACTCTGGTCCAGCTCCATGAATGTTTAGTTTAGCAAGTTCCGTCTTTATAAAGTTAATGTCACGTGAGATCTGCTTCACCTCCATACATAGCTCGGTAAGCATCTTCGTGGTTCTCATGGCAGCAATGTCTTGAAAAATAAAAAAATAAAGGTTTTAATTTACATTTCAAGGATAGATTTTTAATTTCCAATAATTTAGAATGACACTAAGTAACTCACTGATAAGTGTTTGCCAACAGTAACCATTAAAGCTGCACTATGTAACTTTCCTATTTACCCTGGATTTGAACACAGGTCTCCAGCACAACTGCTGAAATATTTACCACTGAGTTTATAGAGCCTGCCTGCTTGCTCGGGGGAGAAATTGACCATAAAGTCATAATTTTTGTCAAACCAAGGTCATGTCTCACCTAGATAAAGGATCTAAATGTCTCAATAGAAGAGCAGGGAGACCAAAATCAACCACCCCAATTTTAAGTTATATTGTATTAACACTACCATACAGATTGGACAAAATAACATTGTAATCACAAAAAGGTTACATAGTGCAGGTTTAAGTGCTTACATTTTAAGCCTTAACACCATGACAAAAAACATGAAAAGATGGGAAAGTCACAAGGGATAGGTTTCTCAATTCAGAAGGCATCAGTCCGGTTAAGAACCTGCTCAGAAAATGATACTTGCCTTTCAACACTCTGCTTGATTCCTCTCCATATAATCTCCCCCGTGGTGTTTCTGGAGCTGAAGGGGGGTGGGATGGGTGCTGCGGGGTCAGGTGAGCCAAGCCCAGTGCGCTGAAGTCAGCTAATCTTGAGCCATGTGCATAGCTGGCACCGCCGTCTAAAAGACAAGACACCATTATTAATTGTTTATAAGTAAGCCATGAGAACCATTGGCCCATAGGAGCCGATATCCTGTTTCCGCAGCATGATGTAGAAGTACACCCCCTGGACATGATGCTAGTATGTCGCAGGGACTTAACCCAATCCAACCCTTGATACTGAGTGCCAAGCAGGGAGATATCGGGTACCATTTTTAACAGTCATTGGTATGACTCGGTCGGCGATCAAACTCACAACCTCCCAATCTCAGGGCGGACACTAACCACGAGGCCACTGAGCTGCTATTCATTCTTTATATTGAACATGAATTTGGGAATTTTCCAAAAAAAAAAAAACATTTAAGATGAGAAATACATACCATTCCTTGCTTTCTCTAATGGCATAGCGTGGTAGGGGCTGGAGTTATATGTTGGCAATCCTAGAAAAAGAGAGAAATAACTAAATAAGGCAAATGAGCACTATTAAAGTTGTTATCCATGAGCACCATATAGCAATTGCACCTAGCTAGCCCCATATAGTTACTTTCCAACTTTAGATAAAGGAGACCTGAGGGATGAACACACTTGGCTACAGAGTGAGTAATTAAAGAATAGTTTCCCACCTAAGGTGCTGATAATTCCTGTGATCCAAAGATAAAAGACATAATAGCCTATTAGTCTACTTCATAACGAGGGGTGCACTCAAGTGGCTGCCGATGACAATTTATTCAGGATACAGAAAATATGACCAACGTTTCGGAGAGACTGAAACATTGGGTCATATTTCCGGTGTCCTGAATAAATTGTCATCGGCAGCCACATGAATGTGCCTGACTTTTACACCATTAGTTTTCTTACCATCATTACAGTGGTCCATTGACTGGTCCAACTCCGCCAAATAGCTTCCACAAAAGCCTACAATGAGAGAACACACAACATGAACTATGAATGCTGTAACTCGGACAAAGCACATTTACATACTGTCCGCCCGGAGGTAGTAGTGTGAAGTAGGGGTCGACCGATTATCCAGACCGATATTCCGCATTTGACAGATTATCGCTATCGGCCTTTTTTTTTTTTAAATCAAATTGCCGATAAAACTTTGGATCTGATGCGGCCGTTTCTCTGGTTGCAGTCACCACTCTGTACACAAGCAATGTCCCGATCCAATTCTATCAGTTTCCCAGTTACACAGGGTAGCGTCTCGCAGCGGATAAACTGTGAGGGGGGGGATTGCTAGTGGAGCCTCGCAGCAACTCTGCTTTCTGCACCACAATCTGGTGCTGCTGAATTGGGACTACTAAATGAGTGAGACTCAAATATCAGAAGTTCAGAACAAGTTTTAGTAGTTTTCATTTTATTTCTATTTCATTGACTTTACTCAGGGTACAGAGAGGAAACCAGTTTTAAGATGTTGAAAAGTTCAGCAAACATAAAAAGGCATTTCAAAGAAGTTGTGTTGGAGTTTGTGTTATTCTACATTTTGAGACCAAGATTTTCTGATATTACTGCAAATGTATATCGGTTCCAAATATCGGTTATCGGTCTCGTTGATTACTAATAATCGGTATCGGCCTTGAAAAAGCCATATCGGTCGATCCCTAGTGTGAAGTGGTTCACTTACCATTGACAGAACATCCTCCGAGTGGCTTCCTCCAGAGGCTAAAAGGGAACAAAAGACAGGAATAATGGATGCTGTAACTTTTGAACACATATCACATGACTGATGTTTGAATGTATTGTTGGAGGAACTAAATGCTTGTAAATTAAAGCTCACATGCAATTACATATTGTTCCTGCCATTTTAATAAGTAATGACATACCACTGCTTGCATTTGGGGTTGGTCCTGAGGGGTACTGGCTGGATTCTGGGAGCACTGTAGGACAATGAACATCAGGTGGCTTGGCAAATCTTCTCTTCACACAGCTGGTTTCTGACTCCCCATCTGACTCCATGTACACAGGATTTGGTCTGGAAAATAAAAATGAAACATTCAACATTCCCATTAATTGAACTAATTTGCCCCATGGCCCATTTCTGTAGAATGAGGCCGCTTGACGTACAGGTACACAGAGATGACACTAGTCTATCACAGGACTGGAGGTGGGGTTTTTACTTATTGTTTACACAGAAACCAAGGATTATATATTTCAAGAGGGAGCGATCAAAGTAAACATCCTAAGCCTGCTTCCTCCACACTGGGAGTGCTGTGACCACTTTTCCATTGCATCTTATGAGCGGTTGGGTTCTTTTGGTTCCTGCCTATGCACGCATACTGGTTCTTATCAATGCGACGTTGTTTGATAAGGGTTAAAGTCAGGCCAGACATGGAACCTGACCTCCTACAGGAATTCAACTGTACCTTACTCTTCTTTTCCCACGTGCACCTGCTTCGTCCTCAGAGCTCAGATCAGTGGTTGGACATCCAGTATTCACATACTTTTCTTCGTATCGTTTGGCCTTTTCCAATGAGTCTGTAAAAGAAAAAGCATAAAATAATAGGATGACATTTTACTGACTAGTCTCACTTGTGACACATATGTCATATGTGGTATGGCACCACACACATTCAAACTGCCATCCATAAAACGTGTGGATACCTATATACTTGAAAATAGACAATAGTAATGCAGTGACTACTTACCACAAGTAATCAAGAGCCGGACATTCGCATATGTGGTCCATCCTTTATGGGCCGTCATGTGTTCTTTAAGGGCCTTCAAATACATGTTTTTTGGGGGCCATAACAATTTACCTTCCTTTAGACTGAACCAGCTGGCAAGAACTGTTGCAGCTCCGCCATTTGGAAAAAGTACAACGGCCCAAAGCACCACCTCCCTTTCCATTCTGTATACAATAAAGGAAATAATGTAAATGATTAAAAAAAAACCTGCTCATAAATCATAAGATGTCATTTACTCGCCCAGCAGTATGAGCGGTATGCTACTGCATATGAGCTATTGGAATAGCTATGAGGCCATTTCCTTCTGACTCTGGATACAGAACACATTTACGTTTGATACATCCAAGTTTACCAACCCCGATATTGTCACACAACTCTCTAACCTTGTATGTACCTATGCATGAGGACTCGCAGGGATAAGTGTAATATGATTCTTGGTGTCTGAACCTTTTGTAGATCACATATACCTCATCTTCTTCCTGGACTATATTCTGCACTACTGCAATACTATGTCCCACCTCAATACAATTATCCCCCTGCTTTGTAGACAAAGTAAAACGACTACTGGAGACCTTTGTGTACTGTACAGCAACACCGAAATGTTGAGGGAGTGGACCATCAGTGTGGATTTTCTGTAAGACTGGTTCATCTGTTGGTAATGGAACCTCACAACGTGGCTGTTCTGACAACCTTTTGACCACCTGTTGTAGAGGTTGGTGTGGCTTGCGTAAAAGACGCTTTATTTGGCCAAGATAATTCTCAAAAGGGAATCCTGAAACATTATCTAAAGGTCCAAATTGTTTGTATTCATCGGCTAAATGTATAAGCTGGTGTACACTGAACACAATCTGATCCCTGCCATACAACTGTCCAAAGTGTTCCACAAAGGAAATCATCAATCTATGCGCTAATTCAACCTTTTGGCCAGAAATTCCAGGAGACAAAAACAAATACATGGCCACTGAAAACAACATAAAGTTGTCATAAATCTCACTGGGAAGGCAATCCTTCAGAACTACAGGGCCCCAGTACAGTATGAAGGATCGGAGCTCTGTAGCTTTCCAACGATCCAGCTCATTCAAACCCCTTGGCTTGCGATTGAATTCACAAGGGGTGTGGGAATGTAACCCCAGCAGTTTGCTTGATATACTGTTAACAGTTTGTGAAGGAAGCCTAGTGGCTAGATTGCCCTTTAACCACATATTCAACAGTTTTCTCATCACACCAAGACAACAGAGGTGCATATAATCTATTGGGAATGAAGAAACCATCTTTACTGTCCCTGTTAAAGGACTGAGTGTCTGTTTCAAGTGATGTTCTTCATCAATCATATCACAATAACTTGAGTCTGTCCTGAGCCTGACATTTGTTTCAGGATAAGTCATTTTCTTCCTCCACACACCATGTTGATCACACTTGTCACACCCTGAATAGCCATTATGTGACTTGATATTCTTAACGTAGGCTCTGGCTGGAGCATCACACACAAATGAGGAAACCAGTACTTTCAATCGGTTACCATTATGAACAACGCCATTAGCCAGTACATTTTTAAGGTCGCTAATAAATTGCTGCAGATACTCAACAACACACTTGGGCTTGCTTAAAGCACAAAAGATACCGACAATAAATGGGGACTTAGTATAATCACATTTCAGAATTGCAAGTATAGGCCAGAATTGAAGTCTTGAACTCTTAAAGAGAGGGAGACCATCTATGTTGAACTGTAAAGTAAGAGTTCTGAGGCTCACTGGTAAACTCAAACATTTCAATCGTGAAAGTATCCCTTGCACCAATCCAAAATGGTAGTACTCGCCACCTTGCATTTGAGTGGTTGCAACATCATGTTGTGTTCTAAGCAGAGTTCTTCCATCCTTAGGGAGCATAGGGTGAAAAAGCTTTAAGATGGACAGCAGAGCAGACAAAGCAACCAGATTGATTGAGTAGGATGTTGCCCAATATCTTAGGCTCCTCATAAGCAGATCCTGACTAAGCTGATGCTCGTCATGGCTGTCGGAGTCAGAATCTGATTCAACATTCCCAGCCACACTACCATCAGTATGATCATTTCCCATTTGTACATGATCTGATTCAACGTCATCATCTCCAGCTAAACTACCATCAGTATGATCATTTTCCATGTGTACATGGGAAGCTAGTGGTGTATCTAGTTGGGAAACGTGTGAGATTCTGAAGGGTGGTTCCCTATTCACACAGGGGTCTAAATGTGACTTGTTATTATAAAGAGTTTCCTCGTATTCCTTAAGGATATCTTTCTCCATGTCCCTTACAGTTCTGATGACTCTACGTCTTTTAGACCAATAAGAAGCCATCTTAGGTAAAGAGAGGTGGCACTGCTATAATTACTTTACTTGGCCTTGTGTATTGCAGTGATCCCCTTGACTCGTCTTGTAGTATAATCCTGAAAATGGAGGAAAACAAAGCAGATTAAAAATCAGTATGCATAAACTAACAGTACAAATATATATCAGCCTCCTGGTGCAATGCAAATATAACTGTACCGACGAAATTCCCTAGAATTACACGTTTTATTCCATGGGTCTTCAACCAGGAGTCCAGGACCCCTAGGACATACATTTTACCCAAATATCCTATATGATGCTTTAGCTTGACTGTATCAGACCAACTTTGATGTAATTTCTGTAGGATGTAGGGATGCCAGAAACTGACCATGATCCAAATCGGCGGGGTCGGTGTGTAGCAAGCTGCAGCAGCAGTCTGCGCTGCTGGCTTCCTCCAAGTTTTACAGTCAAAACTGGTGTTGTGACCAATGGCCATTTACAATTATTAATACTATTACTATTATTAGTCTATATTTTGGTTGAAACTAAGCCAGAAAAAAAACAAAAAAACATAAATAATAAAAAAATATATAAATAAAATCGAATTTTAAAAATAATCTTCGATTATGGAGACTGTAACGAATAATAGATTAATCGCTGGCATCCCTAGTAGGATGGTAGAGTTTAATGTCAGATTGTGTTAGCTAGTGTATCTGCTGCGTTAGCTAGGTGCTAGCCAGGGCAAGAAAATATCAACTGCGTCATGCGATGAACTGTTTAATTAATTTATGATATAGGCTATATTATAACAAAAAATATGCACAATTTCACCCAAATATCCTAAATAATGCTTTAGCTTGACTGCATCAGTGGACACTTTATGTAATTTCTGTAGGATGGTAGAGTTTAATGTCAGATTATGTTAGCTAGCGCTGCGTTAGCTAGGTGCTAGTCAGGGCAATAAAATATCAACTGCGTCATGGGATGAACGACGTTAAATTCGTTGATGATATATATTATTATAAGTAATTAGTTCCCACTTTTGCGCTCTGAATAGCCTAAAAAAACATAACAGGGTGTAACTGAGGTGAACATATAGAGTAGGCATGCACAACGGTCACGTTACATTTCTTACCGATTTGTGATATCTGTCTCTTCTCTTCAGGCGGCTTGACGGCAACTGAACTGCCTGCCTTCCTCCACACCCTCTTTCGCTCTTTCACGTGACCAACGTGCTTTCAAGATTAAGTGCAACGTGCAACGTGCAACAGGCATGACGGGTAATCTGTGACGTTTCGCTCTCTCAAAACTTGGGCCATTTTGTCTTCATGCACAGCAGCTCTCATAGGAAAGAACCAGACCCCGCCTCCGACGCTGGATCATGATCTCGCCCGAGAGGGGATAGCGCCACACGTTGAAACAATGTCAATTCAATGTAGGGAATTTCAACGTTGAAAAACCGGCATCTATATTACATTGATTCAACAACATTTTTTCAAACGTTGAAATGGTATTTGTAAAAACACATCGAATCAACATTGATTTTTCAACCTCAACCAAAAATAACCAATCTAACCAAAATCCAATGTTGAATTAATATCTTTTGCTATCTGGGGCACATGCGTTAAATGCGTTAAATATTTTAACGCAATTAATTCAACAAATTAATTACCGCCGTTAACGCGATAATTTTGACAGCACTAGTAATAACACATTGAAAAATACATGAGTAAATAAATAATAACATTTGAAATTAAAATAAGAATACAAAAATAATAAAATGGTAATAAATACAATCCAATTTGAATAATGCCGTTATGGCCACAAAGCCATGCCGATTGTCCTGATTTGGATAAACAAACACTTTACAAAAGCACAACACATCAGCCATCACATCTGCTTAGGCCTCCAGCTGTGCAGGGGGAAACGAGGAGTTGGGAAAGTGTGTGTCCAAATATGTGTGTGTCCAAATGTGTGTGTTAATGCACTAATGTGTGTGTTATTAAACGTGTGCACATCTGTGTGTTAGAGTGTGTGAGCATTAGTGCGGAGGGATGTGTTGTTGCTGTGCCAAGACTTATTAGTGTGTGTGTGTGTGTGTGTGTGTGTGTGTGTGTGTGTGTGTGTGTGTGTGTGTGTGTGTGTGTGTGTGGATGATCCTCATTGGATGATTGTATTGGTCGTTGCGGAGGAGAGAGGATTAGATAAAAGAAAGGAGGAGAGAAGAGGATGTAAGAGAAGATGAGGAAATAGGAAGAGAGTGGTTACAGTAAAGAGTAGAACACAGCAGAAGAAAGGAGGAAAGGAAATAGGAGAGGAAGATAAATGAACAAATGTGGAAAGGATGTAAGTAAAGAGAGGAGGAAGTGATGAAGGGGATGAAATAATAGAGAGTAGAGCAGAGGAGGAAAGGAGGAAAAAAGAGAGGATAGGAACAGAGGAAAAGAGAACGGGGAAAGTGGATGAGAAGAGATGGTATTATTACACAATTTAATGCTGCTAAGCCATCATG
Organism: Gymnodraco acuticeps; assembly: GCF_902827175.1. Taxonomy (NCBI): domain Eukaryota; kingdom Metazoa; phylum Chordata; class Actinopteri; order Perciformes; family Bathydraconidae; genus Gymnodraco; species Gymnodraco acuticeps. Next base: position 1,060,698 of record NW_022991046.1, read on the forward strand.
AGTGTGTGTGTGTGGTAGTGTGTGTGTGTGAGAGAGAGTGTGTGAGAGGGAGAGGGAAAGCGGGAGATAACACAGTGAATCGTATCTCGGCCAGACACAGCTCTGTTGTGTCACTCAAACTTCCCTCCAATCTTTGTTGTGATTGGCCGAGGCCCTATCTCAACAGCAGGTGCAAAGGGCTACACGTCAGTACACAATGCAACTTTGCTGACACACACACACGTGCACACACATGCACACACACATGTGCGCACACACACACATACCATGTATACATCACTTCAGGGGACATTGACTTACATGCATTTCCTGGAGACTTATCCTAACCATAACCAACACATGCCTAACCCTTAACCCTTACCCTAACCCTAAACCTAGTATAGTAATGCTAGGCCATACACACACACACACACACACACACACACACACACACACACACACACACACACACACACACACACACACACACACACACACACACACACACACACACACACACACACACACACACACACACGCCTGCATTTGGTCGTTGCCAGAAGACACACAAACAAATCCTTTTATGTGCAGCCCATGCTTAATCCAGGAATGAAAACAGCAGGGTTGGGAGGGTTACTTTGAAAATGTATTACAATATGAGTTACCTGTGAACAAATCTAACCAGTAACCTCATCTAAGTATCACATCTAAGAGTAACCTGATTACTTTCCGTTACTTTGGGATTACCTCAATATCAAATGCAAAGCAACTTTTGGGAACTTTGGGATTTTAGCCTTTGCAGACCATTAACATCCCTAAAAGCATAATAGGGCCTCTTTAAAATATCCATGGATGGTTACATTTTCACTCGATTAAATAATTTTTTAATTCAAGGCCACAAGCAAGTTTGGATGTTAACGAGTTGCGTAATTTAGTTTATAAATGCAGTTATATAGAATATGTTGTCGTCATTAAGTTGGTAGTCGACTGCTTCGTGAGGCAGATTGGAAGGAAATAACCTGCCGTGACACCGTATTTTTAAGTTGATTAAACTTTGGTTCAAGCTTTACCTGCCTTTCTGTGAATACGTTGGGCTACTCAGTCTACGCACATGGTACATTTGATAAATGGCCACTATAACATGCTTCTGTGATGATTGCAAATATGACCATGGAGGCGTGTGGTGCAGTGGGTTGTGAGTTGGTATTCGGATCAGGAGGTCACAGGTTCAAACCCCACTGCTGTCAGCATGTCATTGTGTCCCTGAGACACTTCACCCCAAATTGCTCCTGTGGGGATTGCCCACAGTATTGAGTATGTAAGTCGCTTTGGATAAAAGCGTCTAACAAGTGACATGTAATGTAATGTAATGTAATGTAATGTAATAAACCAAAAACTCACACATTTCTCTTTGGCATGGGAGAGAAATTTGGGGAATTTTATGGGAGGTATTTTCACTTTCCAAGATCACAGCCATTATTTGGTTCACCACAGTATTATCCTAAGCCTGAAACAAGAGAGCTGCTGGGTAAATTATTGATTGAGTGTGTGCCACCCCTGGCCCTCAGTAGCCACCGTATCCCAGTCCAGTGTCTAAGAGCTATTAGTGGTGACAGTAAGGAGACAGGAGACATGATAGCAGATCACTGGGAAGCTGGCAGTCCCCGTCTTGAGGAACTGCGGGACTTCTTCAAATGATTTTCTGCCCTGACTTCTTGTTGAGTTAAACTGATGTGCACACAGGGCGCCGTCACTTACTTTCCTGTTGCAGGCCTCCACTGAAGGAGCACAGTGTGTATGGATGTGGACGGTTGGATGTATGTGTGTGTGTGTCGTGAATCGTAATGATGTTGGCATTTAAATTAGGAGGACAAGGGAGACAAAGTTTTGCTCTTCCATCAATGTCTGTTGATTCCTTGGTCAGATAAATTGACAGTATAGAAACATTTAAAAGGTTATTCTATGCAATATGTCCACCATTTCTTATTGAAAAACAGACTATGCTCTAATGCAGTCTGCTAAGATGTCACTTGAACATTTAACTGGCTCTCAGTTCGGAGACAACTAATGAGTCAACCGTTTTACTTCGGGAATGCTACACTTTGTTGTTGTAGATTTAAATTCAAGTCAAAGTCAACTTTATTGTCAATCTTTCAGTTCGTGTGTACAGAGATCGAAATACCGGTTCCCACAATCCCGGATACAAAAATACAAATATATATAAAAATATATACCTATATCCTGTATACACAATCAACAGACACATTTATACATATGCACACATTAAGATATAAATAAAAGCACAACAATCAATATATACAAAATAACAGTCACTTCAATATCTTTGTACATTAGTGCAAGATTGTCTATAGAGAACGCGTCCTAAAACCCGGATGTAAACTCCTTCCGGTTCCTTCGTCAAAAACGCAATGCTAACAATTTCTCCATAGGATTTTGGAAAATAGCTGGAAATAAGGTCTGTGGTTGAAACACATTTAAGAGACGGATCACGTTTTGTTCAGCCGGATAATCTCCACATGTCTATCCTACTTTTATAATTTTCGAATCATAAATCTAGTCGCCAGAAGCAAAATGCTAACGTTATGCTATAAAGGAACTACAGCAGGGTCGCTGCCTCAACGTCACGCCGACTTAAGATCCATATTCAAACATACAGATTGTAAATGGTACAAGTTGAAGCGTTTGAACAGTCTGCAGGAGGCAGAGACTTGCTTTCAAGCAGAACACGGCAAACAAACTTAGAGGAGTGTTTACGTGTTCGGTGTAATGACGTAAAACGGCCTGGACAACTTCTGTAGTCCTATTCAGCCACTTGGTAACAACCATCGTTTTTCAGACACGTCAACTCTTCAGAAATCACCAGCGGGGTCACTGCTGATGGATTTAATGTCGTAGAACAAAACGTGATCTGTCTCTTCAATGAGTCTCAAACACAGACCTTATTTGGAGCTATTTTCCAAAACCCTATGGAGAAGTTGCTTTGCTTTTTATCGAAGGAACCGGACGTGGTAAAAATGCTAACTTACTTCCGGGTTTTAGGACGCGTCGCTGCGGTTCTCTATAGCAGCGTGAAAAGTGTCTGGTGCTGGATTTGAGTGGTGTCAAATTCACCGAACTTATAGTTTAAGTAAAGTATTTGTTCTCAACATCAATTAACCACCTGATCCAAACCAATTATTTTGTCCAATTGAAAGACCCCAACTGCATTGTCTCTCCTCTTCTAACAGATCCATTACATTACATTACATTACATTGCATTTAGCTGACGCTTTTATCCAAAGCGACTTACAATAAGTACATTCGACCAACAAGATACAACCTTGAAGAAAACAGAATCATATAAGTACATCAGGTTTCATAGAGCCAAACATTTCAAGTGCTACTCAACTGGCTTTAGATAAGCCAGTCCTTTATTTAAGCAATCATACACGAGAGGCCGTTCTTTAACGTCATTATTGGTACGACAGTACTGCGGCAGGACTGTCGTACCAATAATGACGTTAAAGAACGGCCTCAAGTGTATGATTGCGATTCTATAACACAAACTATCATTGTAATCAACAATATCGTAAAATAATTTCATAATGTGCTAATTTGCTCCCAAACCTTCACTTTCTGCTTGAGTTAATCTCCGTCAGAAAGTAGTTCCTATAAAGTAGTTCCCTTGGTAACGAGAGCCGATCAATCGAACACTCCTGCTTCCCCGCTTACAGTTATTGATATAATTATAGTAAATAATATATTATTAACCAATTTATTGAAAACAATTTATTGACAACAATTCTTGAATTAGGCTATTTATTTATTTATTTACATATTTAACATTTTGGCTTCAGAATGAAGGTGGATGTTCATGCTGCCATTAAATGTGCAATTTTTTAAACAACTCATGAACTCCATGCCAGACTTTTGTGCAGTTGGTGCTGTGGTGTTCACGGAAGAGCTTTCCTCCAGTGGCCGTTTGGCGTGTCCCGGACCGGCAAAAAGCGCGTTGCTCCACATTTTTCTGTTGTCCAGATGATAACTATAAAATCTGACATTTTGTAGCTAACGATTTTCCAACGAGAGACAATGTAACGGCTGTGTGTCGCTATGGAAACCACTACTTCTCCGCTGCTTTCTTGTTCCAGTTTGCAGTTAGCTTTTGAATTGTGGTACTTTTCCAGTTGGTCTACCTGCTCTCCACGTAGCTCTGCATGTTGTCGTTTCGGTGCTTTTTTTTCTAGGCACTCCTCAATCCAGTCCTCCACAGTAAGACCCCCCCGGAGGTTGAAGTTAATCTTAAATGTTTCCATATTATGTTTGGAAGTTTGTTTCATAACGTAAAAAGGAGGGTTTCTGCCCCGTTACTTCTCCGCTGCTTTCTTGTTCCAGTTCGAAAAAAAACGGTATACCCTTGGCCCGAAAAGCAAGGGTATACCGTTTTTCTCAGACGCGGAGGGATACTGACTTGTTGTGAAAAGGCACGTTCTATTTGACCGTTCTTTGATCGTGGAATCAAACACGACTATTGACCAATCAGAGAGCTTGCTCACACCTATGTGTTATAGAATAGTATATAAGTGCTTTGTTAATAAATCTATCGCTCGAAGTGGAGTCGAAAGAGATGAGTTTTCAGTCTGCGCCGGAAGGTGTGTAAGCTATCTGCTGTCCTGATGTCAATGGGGAGCTCATTCCACCATCTTGGAGCCAGGATAGCAAACCCACGTGTTTTTGCTGATGGGAACTTGGGTCCCCTTCGCAGCGAGGGTGCAGCGACCCGTTTGGTTGATGCAGAGCGTAGTGCACGCGCTGGGGTGTACGGTTTAACCATGTCCTGGATGTAGGAAGGGCCAGATCCATTCGCAGCATGGTACGCAAGTACCATTGTCTTGAAGTGGATTCTAGCAGTTACCGGAAGCCAGTGAAGGGAGCGGAGGAGCGGAGTGGTGTGGGAGAATTTAGGAAGGTTGAAGACCAGACGAGCCGCTGCATTCTGGATTAGCTGCAGAGGTCGGATGGCACATGCAGGTAGACCAGCCAGGAGGGAGTTGCAGTAGTCTGGGCGTGAGATGACGAGAGCCTGGACCAGAAGCTGCGTCGCTTTCTGGGTCAGCTGGGGACGTATCCTCCTGATGTTGTAATGTAAGATCCCAATTTGTTTACCACACCAAGTAGGCTGGCTTTAAATAAATCAATGTTTATCAATATTCTTACCTCACAAAGTATTTTCTTGGGCAAGCCACACAGGTTTTAACAGCGCTCCAAGTATGTTTACTTTGTATTAAACTAGAGCTGACTTATGCTAACAGGTTGCATGTGAAATGACTCTGAAGGAGAGGGTTTCAGTTAGTATCAAAGGTCAATGAGTCCATGAGGTCACTGTGGCTCTGGGGTTAAATGGGTGTCTACCAATAAGAGGCAGATTGGCAGGTTTGATCACCACTCCCTGCAGTCAACACGTCAAAGTGTCCTTGGGCAAGATACCTAACCTCAAACTGTGTTGAAATGTTTTTAAGTTGCAACAAGTGTCAGCTTAATGATGCGAAATGTAATATTTGATTATTTGTGGCTTCCCTTCAGTTGTCAATTCAGGCTCGGTGACCTGCATCCTTAATTTATTTTGTTTACTTCCTATACTGACATCACTTTATAACACTAGCGCTTCTATTGGCTAGCGCTCCAACACCTTGTACGTGAGAGGCTAAGGGGCGGGACATCTCTAAGCGGTTGACCAATCACAACAGAGCCGGCCAGCTAACCAATCAGAGCAGACTGGGCTCTGACTCTCAAAGTTGTCGTGTCGATACTTCCTTGTCTAAAAGTCTCCCATCTCATCATGTAAGCTGCTTTAAGAATCAGAGAGGACTTTTACTTTGTTTCGGATCTCGTGAACTTTTTCTGAATATCGTATATCTGAGCTGCCTGTCTGTGACCGTGTTAGCGCAGTGTGACTCCTGCCTCCTTTTCAAATATATAAATAAAGAAAAACAGTTGATTAAGTTCCCCTGTGATGCATTGAAGCGATTGCTAATGTCGGGAAAAGGAGAGAAGTTTAGCCTTCCTCCCCTCCCTGCTGCCTTCCCCCTCTCGCTTCCATTTCCGACTCTCGTACTTCACATTGTCTGATCTTCTCAATCTGCTGCTTTTAGAAGGCACGTCTATTTCGGAGCCACCCTCCCCCCTTTCCCCTCCCTCCCCTCCTCCTCCTCCCAGTTCCTCCATCAGACACAGTTTAATGGTGACAGCCATTCAATCGGATAATTAACATCCGTTTAACGCTCATTAACCGGGATGTATTTGTCTCGTTTGATTTGTAATTACCAGCCCGTTTTCACAGAAAAACACCGCAGTAATGTTTCCTTTGTGATGGCTTCATTGATGGAATTGATTTGAACCCAGCAGGGGGGCCAACAGGGAGGCAGAGATGCATATGGCCTGAAAATATTGATGCCACACTCTTTTTGTGTCCTCGTCTCTCTCGTATGAGCCTTCTCAGGCAGACAGAAATCCTGACAGCTAGAGAGGAATCAATTCGTAGTATGAACACAACATATACTTACAGACGTCTGCAGCTGTGATTTACAAACAAACATGATTCACACCAAATATGTGAGTGGAAAAGTATTTCAGATTCCAACTGAAATGTGATGTTTTTCCCGCATACAGATGTGATATCATTATTTCTCAAAGCAAAAATAAACAAAAATTCGAAAATAATCATTAAATTTCTTACATTATTTGTGCCTTTTTTGCCAAATAAGACATTGTTTTAAACAGACAGTGTTGCACTAAAGATTTCTGGACAATTTGAGGCACATAATCACATAATTGACCGGGGTTGGAGGGTTAAAAATGTACTCTCTGAAATACTAGTTACACATACAAAAAAGTAATTAGTAACCTTATCTGATAATCACAATAATGAAGTAACCTTATATCTTTCGGTTACTTTCACACTGCCATGAGACACTTCTTCACACATTCAAAAATACAGTTATCCCCTAATGATGATTATAATGTCTCGGTGACCCCAACACAACAAGCTGAATCCATCCATCCATCCTCCTTAAAGGATCCTTAACCATCCCAATCCATTCCTCTCTCAAGGTCATCGATCACGCAGCACACAGTGAATCCGGCCTGCCTCAGATTGGATAGGCCACTCCTTCGTTTAAGGCGTACAGTACAGTGTGGCAATCCAGCTGTTAGTATCTGGAATTGCAAAGTAAAGAGGGGGGACAATGTAGATGGCGAGTGTCCCATTTCCACAGCTGATCTCCCGACACGTTCATCCATCACTCGGACAGCTTCAGCGTCTCGTTAGCGGCTTCACGCGCTCCCCGGGGAACAGGCTAAGGAGCTGTTGGCTAACTTTGTCACCGGATAGTGGAGTGTACTTGATTCCTTACAAGGACGATGCTACGAGAGATCTAGGACATCAGGAATGTTTTGAAGCCCATGTAGAACTTTTAGATCTGCTTTGAGTTTGATACACTTTTCCTATGAAGTAACTGGCACATAGGACATGAAGTTAATCAATTGACTATGTTTATGAAGTGCTTTATCCAGTCTTTACCACTCCTCAGAGCGCTTTCACAGCATTCACCATTTCACCTGTACTTTCCCAAAGACATATCATCATGTTGACTTCAGGGATCAAACCTAAAACCCCCAAAACGCACCTATAGCACGAGCTGCAGTAACCACGATAACCCTATTTGTATATATCGTGTTTTATAGCAATCTTTAGTCCTCTCTCAAAACATTCCTATTATCCCCTACCTCTGAATTTTATTCTAGCATGTTTAATTAGCCCTTCATGAAACATGTAACTGTTTTACCTGATGCTATTGCTGATGTGATTATGCTTCTTGCCACTGCACAAATGGCCTTCTGTATTTATATTTGAATTGTATGTTTTTTGTTTAATGCCCTTGTTTTATGTTGAAACTTGTTGTGTGCCGTGTTGGTCAGGACTCCCTGGAAGAAGAGATCTTGTATCTCAATGGGACATTCCTGGATAAATAAAGGATAAATAAAAAATAAAAAAATAAAAGATTAGATTTGAACCGTGTGTGTACATTTATTATGACCTTGGGTCTTCCAGTCCATAGTAGCACAGATGTTCCTGTATACTTTGCCAGCCACTTGGTTATGACGCTCCATGTATGCATCTTACACCCTGCTGTTATGTGCTGCACTCTCTCAGGCCGAGGAACCCTACAGTATACCTGTAAAGGGCGGTTTTGGCGCAGTGGTTAGAGCGTTGATCATCAGATCAAGGGGCGTTGGTGAACTCCAGTTCGAAACCTGCCACTGCGTCGGGCCGTTGTGTCCTTGGGCAAGACACTTTACCCGCATCTGCTCCTGTGGGTAATGTCCACAGTAATGGCTCTTACATGTCTAATATGTGTAATGTGTACTTGTAAAGTGCTTTTAGCACCTGTAAAAGCGCTCTAATAAAAAATGTAATGCATTATTATTATTATTATTATTATTATTAAAGCTCTTAACAAATAATCTGAGGGGAATTTCTTGTTGTTTGTTTTGAACTTTAACTTGTAAAGCACTTTGAACTGTATGTGTTGTATGAAAAGTGCTATATAATTAGAGCTTTATTATTAATTAATTATTATTATTATTATTATTATTATTATTATTATTATCCCTCTGTCCCAATGGCAGAAGGTGAAAGTGATGGTGCATGGGGTCCAAGATGGAGGTAGCCTTTCTGACCACTTTCTGTAGGTTGGTGTGACTGTCCTTCTCACCCTAACATTCCTGTCATGAGAGGAAACTGACTTGTTGAGAATGTGTTCTTATGAGTCACATTTGATGTATTAAAACAAATTGACCAACCATCAATGGAAAGCAATTCAAAATCAACAAATTGAGTCAAAAAAGTCAAATGATGGGCACACGACCCTAACCCTAATTTGTTCATAGTAAGACTGTATTTAGTGGTGGTTCTGCATCGTTATTTTCAATTAGCCATAATTTAAATCCTTCTCCACTGTCTTTTATGTTATTTTATTGATCTTTCAACCACAATTATGTAGAAACTCACCAAATGAAAGCTTTCACCAGCCAACCGGTTACACTTAAGGCTCTCTACCTCCCCCCGCCCTTTACTCAACCCTGAGTCTCCTCACGCGTGGGACGATGATGTGCTTTCTCCAGTTCCCCGTTTTTCCAATGTATTTATTTACCCACTTATACAGGGAATAAATCAAGGTCAGCACACAATGCCGCACACGGCTATTAAGATTCATTGTAATGCAAATTCTCCTGAGGCGAGTGTACTACATTGACAGGTACTGACACACCAAACAGTCACACACACACACACACACACACACACACATGCAAAGACACACACGTTTACCAACTTAGAGATTCGGTAAACTGTTTACTGAGAGGAGTGTGACGGAAAAAAGAAGTAGGATTCTATTTTCCCGTCTCCTTCTGTTTCTTTATCCCTTCAGTATTCTTGACATTATTGCAGTCAATTTGACATCCATGCTTTAAAGTATAACAGATAGTGTTTCAAAGTTCTCTTCTGGAAAGACCATTCAAAAACTGTTTTTGCTAGATGGTCATTCAATTGTTAATTTTTTCTGTATTGTTGCATGCTGTTTAACTTTTTCTTTGAACCAGGAGTTTACCTCTGAAGTGTTGCATGTTAGTTGTCAGTCATTTCAACAAAATGTGATAACTGAAACACAATTTAATTTTTTTATTTGGCTAATAGTTCATTGTACTGCAAGTTCAACGTTTGTTCAAATATGGCGTGTGCAAAGTGCCTCAATATTGCATGTGAAATCCAAAATGACCGATTTCCTGTTGGGTTTACGATATGCCACCAATACCTCATTCACACCAACGCAACTCCGGTTCAAGCTCCGTGCTAGAGCTTTTCAGGTTCAGAAGCGGTTCTTCGGTTTAGCTCCGGCTCTTTTCACACCGCCCAGAGTCTGACTGGTGCTGCGTCATCGTTTGCGTCATGACGTAACCGTTTGCGTGCCTGCTTCATAAAGCCAAACCGCGCGGAAACCAAGCCCCCAGGAAGTGCACCGGAGTCTGATGAGAATATTCGCAGTGGCCAAACGGCGGTACTACACTTCCTTTAGGTTGCTGGGCCCGGAAACACTTTTTCCCATTGACTTACATTGGGAAAGAGTGGTCTGTAACTCGTTGGATAATTTTTTTAAAACTAAATAAACAACCCAGTATGAACGTTTGTATAGCCCTTATTAAAAACATTCGTTCCTCAAGTTGTAAAAATTTGCTAATAACGTTATTCTGAGAGTTATTTCCCTCGGCATTATGAACGCGCATCTAACCCACGGGACCGCGCCGCCCGGCACGTTCATGTTACGTGTTCAGTACTACATGAGTTTCTCTTTACCCATGGATGCACAATAAGAACGGACCATATCGCCTTACTGCCATCCCACGGAGCTGTAATAATGGATATATTGCACATTTTTGCTGTAATTCATCATTTGTAAAATATTATACTATGGGCTGTATGATTAAATCTTGTACCGTAATTGTTGTATTACATAAAGTTAATATTACCGACGTTAGATTAACGTCCCTGTAGCTTATTATTGCACTAAGAAGCTTATTGCACTGCATATATATATATATATATATATATATATACAGTGCAATAATTATTTCATGCTAAATGAAGCTCTGTTGGATATCACTAGATCCTGTTAAAGCGTAATATAAGTACATAACGATTGATGTGTACATTAGCATCATTACTAGCTAGCCGCTAGCTGCTAACTGCCGCCTTGTTAATATCAAATCCATGCTGTCATGAACGCACGGTGCTGTTACGTGTACGCAAATTGACGTGCTTGATGTGAACGAGCATTTTGGTTAAAGTTGCGCATGCGCTATGAGCGCACATACGGGTACTTCTCAGGCATGCTGGGTAATCTGTGACGTTTCACTCTCTCAAAAGTTGGGCCATTTTATCATCATGCGCTAATGAGCAACTCTCATAGGAATGAATGAGGCCCCGCCTCCCACGCTGTATCCAGTTCTTATTATACATCCATGGCGGAAACCCCTCACAGCTGACACCGACAACAACAACAATGGCCGATTGTGCTCCAGCTTCCTCTGTACCTCTTCGGAAGACCAGATTCCCAGTAGGTAGCTGGTCTCTTCAGTGGACCACTGCTGCTTGATAAGTTTCTCCATCGTTGTGTTGGATAAAACAGGCTTGTGTTGGATAAAACAGGCTTTTTGTTGTTGTTCAGGAGTTGATCTGCCCCTGCCCCTGCCCCCGCCTCGACGTAAGCTTGACGTATGTAGTGCTTTTGCTCTGGCCGGACAATTTTTTGGTGCTTGAAACGAACCGGATTCCGGAGCTAAGAGGCTGCTCCTCTGCGGTGTGAACAGGAAAACCCGATGCTTTTCAAGCTCCAGCTCCGAACCGGCCCTGAAACACCGTTGGTGTGAAAGAGGCTTTTTTGGGGGTCTCCCCATGCTTCATATGCCTACCGAATGTCCGACTTGTATGTGAAACTACAACAAGGGGCTCAATTTGAGCAACTTCGTACGGGGTGCTAAAGAGCCATTTTGCAATCACCGATAAAGAGACACTTAAAATATATTTTTTTAAAACACTCCTAACAAATGTGGCAAAAAACTCCAGCTTTTAAACATGTTAAGGCCCGTACAAACAGATTCACGCAAATAATAACAACTGTAGAGATTTCAAAAGGTCCTTCGCTCTGTCTTTCTGGCGGTGCCTGGACTCTAAAAATAAAAAAATACTACAAAAATATGAAAATCATAATTTAAAAATCATAATTAGAATAAAATAGATAATCTTTTGAATCCCAATAGGATCCTTCAACCCCACGTTGTCGGTGTCGAGTTTATCACACGCAGTCTTCGCTCTGCACTTGCATTTCTACCTGATAAATTCATGTTGTTACTGTGGCGTCAACAGACACGCCGTGTGCATGTTGGTGTGTGTTTTGCATTATCATAACCTTTGCATGTGTAGTGAAGTGTGTGTGAGTGTGTGTGTGAGTGTGTGTGAGTGTGTGTGTATCTGTGTGTGTGGAACTCCTAGTGAATCTGTCAGAGACTTCAAAGCGCTCGCCGTCTCTCTCCTTGATGAACGAGCTGCTCCGATGTTTATCGTGACCTGCTTTTCAACTCAGGGGCTTCACAAAAAACATCAAGGGATGGAGGGGCTTACTGGGATGGAAAAGAGAGGAAGAGAAAATACTTTGGGATAAATACTGAGAATAGAAATAGTGTCTGAATCGTGGGGTGGCCCTGAAAGTAAAATAAAAGGACATGCGGCTTCCTCCTGTGTAGTGATACACATACTGTGATATCTTTGTGTGTTCATTCTCAGTTATATTTGTCACAGTTTTAAATGCTACATCGTTAACCACTGGGGAAGTAATGGCAATCAATTAAAGGCTCCATATCCTAATGTCGCTCAAATACATTTACACTGCGTTACGCTTGATAATAGCAGATATTTGACTATATTTGTATCTTGATGAGTTATTGCACATATTGTAGTCGCTTTGTTTAAAAGCTAAATGAAAATGTAATGTTAAGAATTTCAGTAATTTGTATGTTTACATTTCAATCAATCAATCAATGTTTATTTATATAGCCTAATATCACAAATGTTACATTTGTCTCAGTGGTCTTCACAGTGTGTACAGAATATCAGTATGACAATACGACACCCTCTGTCCTTAGACCCTCTGTCCTTAGACCCTCTGTCCTTAAACCCTCACATCGTACAAGGAAAAACTTCCGAAGAAAACCCACAGTTTAAAGGGAACATGGAAGAAACCTCAGGGAGAGCAACAGAGGAGGGATCCCTCTCCCAGGACGGACAGACGTGCAATAGATGCCGTGTGTAAATTGAAAAGATAATACATTTGCAACATAAAGACCGAATGTTAGGAAATGCATGTGTGTATAATAGGAAGATGAATCCACGAGGAAATCCATCCAGAACTTATGATCCAGGACCACAGCAACAGGATCAGCCACGACTCAGGATCCCGGCGTAGATAGACACCAAAAAGAAATGTGGGGAAGCTGGGTTATTCGGAACATGAGAGTACACAGGTACACACAGAGAGAAGGAAGACTTTTTCTTAATTTTACTATTAAAAAAGCGGGATGACTTCCCAAAGCCACAAACAGCAGGTTAGTGTGTTGGCAGCACATAAACACAACCGGTGGTGTTTGCAGGTGAGAAGCCTGTGAGGGATCCAGGCGGATAAAATAGCTTTTGATACATTCACTAGAGTTGAACGCTTCAAAAATAATGTGAACTTTCACACATTTAACAGGTTAAAAAGTCACATTTTCCATGAAGAAATGCGTCATGAGGGCAATAAATACAGTGTGTTACGAAGAACAATTAGGGGGATTTTAATGGCTGCGATAAATACAGCCTTTTAAATTAAACGCCATTACACAGGATATCATTAAAAATCTAATCTCATTGAATTGCATATTTCTGAGTGTGTGTGCCTCTGAGTATATGCATGTGAACTTATCGGGGACAAGCATGGGAACGTTTCGTTCTTTCCAATGCGTTTAAAATGTCAGTAATCTAGAATTAATTGTAACTATTCGCTTTGTTGTAATTTCACCGATCCAATTTCATGGTTCTTTCAGCACCCTTGAAGTTTAAGCACCTTAAAATGGCCTTCTATAACATTAACAAGAAAAAGGTTAGGGAAACACTGCATCGGTAAACTAACACTCGGCATTCTGGGAAAAACATAAATTACTAGGAAGAAGCAAACACCCTGCTGCTGCTGCTTTCTGAGGGTATATGCAAGCTTTACCGCTGTCCCATTTACCACAGCAGAAGCCTATTAACGGCCTGGAAAGAGAATATATTTATCAGAGCCCCCTCCATTATTAATTAGTGCGGAGTTAAAAGTGAATATGTATCAGAGCAGCTGAATAAGGTTGAAACACGGTCTGGATTCTGAGGGTCTCACTGGGACTATCAAAAGTTCAGAGCCTTTCAGCCCAAATCTGAGTATGACTTTCATCTCCCCTGCTCCACGGTCTCTACGGTTACAAAGCCTGTAATTATACATATTTGGAAGAGGGGGGTCAGGAGGGGGGTAAGTCCTAAAATGAATGAGGAGATGACACAGTTTTCAAAGGGTTGAAGCAGCGTTGATATGCACAGCTTCCTATGGGCACGCCTATCTAAATGCATGGCCTGAGTGATTTTGGGAGAGCCTTTTCTCTCTCTATTTACTCTGTTTACTCTCCATCTCTCTCTGCAGCCTGTGAGGTGGGTTTCTATAAGCCGGTGGCGGGCGATGGCCTTTGTGGAAAATGTCCTCAACACAGCCACTCGGAGACCAGAGCCGCCCTGACCTGCCCCTGCGACTCCAACTACTATCGAGCGGCGGACGACCCAGTAGCGGCTCCATGCTCCCGTAAGAACAAACACACACAACACACACATAATCACCTAATCCCACAGGCAAGACCTTCTCCAATTCATAACTACAAATATGTATGCCGACAAGCACACCCACAACAGCCATCTAACTTAATATATACCGAATGGGACGATAGGTGGGAAAAATGGTACTCATGACTCATGGTCAAATGTGATAATTATTGTTAAACAGTTTTTTGTTTCTTTTTTGTTATTAAGTTAATTAAAGAGGCCGTGTTTTGGGGTTTTCCCTTTTTCTGTAGTGTGTTATATATTTCTTTGTGCATGTAAATGGTCAACATCCATGTGTTGTCTCCAGAGGGAGTCTTTCTCCCAAACACTCCACCGACCCTAAACCAATCACAAGAGAGACGGCCAGCTAACCAATCAGAGCAGACTGGGCTCTGGTTTCAGACAGAGGGTGAAAAGAGCTTTGTAACATTAAAGCATGGAGACATGTCCCAGTAGAGACACTTAATACTAATATGAACCTGAACATTTGCAGAATAGGGCCCATTTAATGTTTATTAATCAGTGATCAAACCAGTAAATTAACCAAGACTTTCCTTTTCTCCAGGCCCTCCAACTGCTCCGGTTAACGCCATCTCCTCTGTCAATGGAACGTCTGTGAATTTGGAGTGGGATCGCCCTCTGGACACAGGAGGACGCAGCGACCTGAAGTACAGCGTGTTGTGTCGGAAATGTTCAGGGGAAGGAGGGACCTGTGAGGATTGTGCGTCTTCCCCCGGAGGCGCCAGTGGAGGGAAGGGAGGCGGAGGGGCGGGCCTGGGGTTCGGAGGCATGGTGGAGCGTTTGGGCTCCGCAGCGATTCGATTCGTTCCCCGGCAGAGCGGGTTGACGGAGCCCTGGGTGACGGTGCTCAACCTGGTGGCTCACACCAACTACTCCTTCCGTCTGCAGGCCATGAACGCAGTGACGCACCTGAGCAACCAGCCTTCCCCTTACGCCACGGTCAACATCACAACGAACCAGGCAGGTAGGGTTCGGAACAATGATACAACATTTTCTCAGTAAAAAAGATTTGGTGCATGTTCCAGAAATAATCTTTTTAGGGAACAACCTGTTACTGTACTGTCCTGGCTTCTGATTTAGTTTCCACTCTTGGTAGGAACACAGCAGCAACTAGAGGAACATCTCCTACCAATACCTACTCAAAATCAACCTACTCAAACCAGCAGCAGTCAGAGACTAGTGAACAAAGCAGGGCATATAGCAACTACAGCCACATATCTCTCTAAGATTTTGATAAAGACCAAATACCGAGCTAAAACAGGTCATATTGGATTGGATGTAATACTGCTTATAATAGTTTGCCATATAAACTTAGTGTTGATGACATATCATCGCTTATGCTGCCCAAAAGTTTCTTAAATATCGGCCATAATACAATTAACGTAACATGATGTAACGTTACTACTTCTAAATTATTTAACATTCTCAGTCATTCACTTTTTTTCCCAACAAACCGAACAGACGACATTCAATTTTCTCTGGCAATTTCTTAGTCATTCTCTGTGGGCCCATTCAATTAATGATACTCATGTTGAAAGTAATTCCGCGAAAACATACAAAAAAGTCATTAAAAAGGCCACATATTTCCCCTTTCTCCTACAACTGCATGTGCCAACTATACAGCCCAACTGAATGACACGTATCTACCATTAGCCACTGTTAACAGTTAGCCTGTAGATACCCTACCATGAGCCTCAATGGCCAAATTCTGACGTTTTATGTTTTAAAAAATCCCTGGGGTACCACTTAAATAACAACATGTTAAAAGGTTGTTATGGAATTGTTGGCCAATAACATAAAAAAATAATACGCCTCCCCTGTATGCAAAAGTAGTTTACTTGTGTGTGTGTCCGTGTGTGTGTGTGTGTGTGTACACTAAAACTAGGCTACATTAATCTGAGCTCCCTTGACCACAAATCTCCTCCTTAATGTTCTTGAGCTCAGCTAACTTTTCCTTGCCGCCCTTCCTCAGAGCATTTATCTTTTGTTATGTGCGAGGCCGTCCGACTGCCAGCCTTGTCCTCAGCTTCTCCTGTCTGGCCAGAAACTTTCAGAAACTTCTTGGATGGTTCTCCTTTTCATTTTTAGTTCCTCCCGGTAAATCCTCTGAAGGCTTTCTCTTCCGGCGGTGTGCATCAGACTCCTGCTTCCTCCCTCTTGATCGAGGTGCCCATGGTAGCCTTGACTTGGCTGTTGCCACAGAAGCTTGCTTGTGAGGGGAATCTGGTACATTGACACAATAACACAGTGTGTGCAGCAACAGTGTCCTCCTACATGTTGCAAGTCTCCACATCCTTGTTTACAGAAAACCCTGTATCCTCAGAGGCCTGACCATGGGACAAAACGAGCCGCTTCAGTGTAGAGCTTGCTAAGGAAACAATGCTTTGGCTGGAAGGAGAGAAACTCATCCTTTCTGCTCCGAAGGGACAGGAAGGGCTCAAACTATTGGATAATGATATCACCTATAAGAAAACAGTCAATGTAGCTACAACTGATTATAGTGGTGAACAATGTCAAAGACTATTCCAATACTAGCCAGCACTTTTTAACCCAGAGATGTTGGGAACCCCAAAGTAGTATGAGTCCCCAGAATTTCGAACCACTGTGGACAATTTATTTTCAAATAGATAAGCAATCTGTCCAACACAAACGATCCAGCGTCTTCTAAAACAGTGGTTCTCAAATGGGGGTACGCGGACCCCTTGGGGTACGTTGGAGTACTGCAGGGGGTACGTGAGATATATACTAATATACTAATTTTAGGAAAAGTAACGAAGTTTGAGCAGTGTGGGTTTTATATTAATAGACTAGAGTTACACTTATTTCAAAACACGAAGTGTAATAACTGCAGGTGCCTTCCTGTCAGAATGACAAAGGTCCTCAGTGAAGCACAAGCCCATGTTTCTCACTACATTGTAAGTACAACTTATTAAAAAGATCAGTTCAATGCAACTAATGTCATCTTAGTGTTATTGCATGATGTTAAAATTGGTTTGCCATGAATTTAGTGATGGATTGTAAACATTTAAATGTAGCATTGAAGTGTTTCTCAGTTACAAGGTTGTTGTTTTAATAAATCAGACACTGATGGTGCAGCGCTGTACTGTACCTCTTTATATAGGCTTTTTTCCCCTAACAAATAGTTTTTGCGCTGATCAGGGGGTACTTGGCTGAATTTTTTTTTCAAAGGGGGTACATGATTGAAAAGAGTTTGAGAATCACTGGGCTACAACTTCAAAATCAACTCAAAACTCGGCCTGCTGTGAGTGCAAATATGACCGCAAATATGACCGCAGCTTCCAACTGTTATTTTGTATCCTGAACATGTCAGAAGCAGATTCAGCATCCTCTATCACTCCAGAAATCAATCAATCAAAGTGTATTTATATAGCCCAATATCACACATTTTACATTTGTTCCAGTGGATTTGATAGTTTGTACAGAATATGAATACGACCTCTGTCCTTGGAACCTCACATCGGACAAGGAAAAATGTAAGAAACCTCTGGGAGAGTCCAGGACGGACAGACGTGCAATAGATGTCGTGTGAAACACTCCGATATAGCTATCATGCTAAGCAATGCAACTTGTGCTAATTATGCTAATTGCGCAACATTAGAAGTACGCATCTGGGAGTTTCTTAATGCTGGGGATCCACTGTAAAAACTGTCTTGAGAGATATATAGCAGTGGTCACTATTTGTTCAGATGTGCAAGATGCTTAAATGTTTTTCCTGAAATGCAGCATTCCCTGTAAACATGACTTTACAGCAGGTTGATCTTGTTACATGTCATAAAGGAATCCTTCTTGAACTGACGAAGCGGTTTCCCCTCCTGTTTCTCGTGCAGCCCCCTCTGAAGTGTTAGCGATCCGCCAGGAGAACACCAGTCAGAACAGCGTGATTCTGATGTGGCACGAACCCAACCGGCCCAACGGAGTGATCCTGGAGTACGACGTCAAGTACTATGAGAAGGTAATCAACTGCATCTGTACCACTAAAGAACTGCAAGAAATAAATAAGCCCTATAATGCTTTTGGGGGATTTTCCCTTCCCTGTAAAATAAGATAAGATAAGAAGTACTTTATTGATCCCATGTTGGGACCTTTTTTATGTTGCAGCAGCATAAAAAGACGTTGGCATTGTACAATACAATTAAAAGAAATACACATTTAAAAATGTCAACATCTCAATAACAATAAAATAGCAATAAAAAAAGTAGAAAATATACATGTTGAATTAGAAATGTACAGTGACATATATAAAGCAGGATATTAGATATACATAAGTATGTGAGTAATGGACTATTACATATTAGATTGGATATAAATGTGAAATGTACAGGTGACTTAGAGTCCAGAGTGATTTGTTATGTAGTGTGTGATATAGGTTTTCATGTATGTAAATGGTCTGCAATTTACTTCTGTATCATAGTGACATCACTATGTAACCCTTGTGCTTGTATTGGCTAGAGCTCCAACAAATTGTACATGATAGGCTAAGGGGCAGGACATCTCTTAGTGTTTGACCAATCACACCAGAGCATGCCAGTTAACCAATCAGAGCAGACTGGGCAAAATAAAGAGCTTTTTGAAAATTAAAGGTGGGGTAGGTAAGTTTGAGAAACCGGCTCGAGATACACTTTTTGTTATATTCCATGGAATGCTCTTAACATCCCGATAGCAATGAATATCTGAAGTGCTTTGACCAAAAATCCATTTGTCCATACTTCCTTCTCTGTATTTGTGGACTCCAAGGTAAAATCTTCGAGGTCATAAGTGTCCGACGCAAGTAGCTCTGTGTTCCCACACTGTTTAGGCTATCTTCTCAAATATGTTGTTTACTCTCTGCGAAACCAGTTAGATGGGCTGGCAAGAGAGAGGCTCTCCAGAATTGACGTGGCAACTCTACCGTGGAGTCAGAACCTCTGACTCTTGGATTTGTGATGTGAATACTCTGGTACCAACTCCAAATAAATCACAGTGGTTTGACATCAAAGCTTCGACTCTTCCCGTGTCTCCTTCCTGAGTCGGTGACTCCATTGCATGCTACACAGAAGTTTCCTCTACACATTTGTCATCAGTGGAAGCCGTAGCGCTGTAAAAAGCACGACCAATCATCTGAGCCGGCTAAAGTAACTGGATGGTCTACCTGCCTGTCAGCCTTCCATCTGGGCACAAACTTATCTCGTGCCCTCATTGGTCATGTGCGCGTTCGTGTGTGTTGGAGGAGGGGCTCTGTAAGGAAGTGGCAGATTTGTTCCAGCTGTGTATTTTCAAATTCTAGCGCACTCGAGCTGGTTTCTCCAAAATTAACTACCCCACCTTTAAAACATGGAAACATGTAGAGACACAAAATACAAATATGAACCTGAAAATTAGCATAATATGTCCTCTTTAAGTGTTGTGTCAACATATTTTGCTTATTATCAAAAAACAGCTAAACCTGGAGAACATACATGGTCTTCAAAGGGTTGAGACTAACCTGAGCCAAGTTATTATGAATGCAACGGAGTGGTTTGATAGACCAAGGATAACTTAATCCCAGAAAAAGATCCTGCCGGCTTCGCAGCTAATTGAAAGGGAAATGGGGGTCGAGAGAGTTAGAGCAGGAAGGAGGATGAGACGGTGTGGATTCCACCTTAGCGAAAGTGACAGTGACAGCAAGCGGCTGGCGGGCGCATAAGCCTCGACACCGACTAATTGCTGCGAGTGTGTGAATGCAATGCAGATGTATAAGTGTGTGTGTGTGTGTGTGTGTGTGTGTGTGTGTGTGTGATGATAGAAATCAGCTAATTGCAGAGGGAGCAGCCAGGAAACAGGCAGTCTCATAGCCATACAAGCAGCATGGTGTGGGGAGTGATGGAGGATTAGCTTGTCTCTTGCTCCGGTGTCTTAATCTGGCTTCGCTGAGGGGGGCGAGACGCCTGTGGGGGATTTGAAGTGGACAAGTCAGCACTGTGCTTTCTTAAGTCTTTCTATTCGACTGTAGCAAACACAGTGAGTCACAGCGAGGGAGCTGCTGCAGCACACAAGCTGAGGAGGATAACGAAGACAAAACAATTCCTGCACCTCTTCATAATTAGGCTCTTATTCTTCCTAAGGACACATGAATGATTGAATGATTCTGCTGTCTGGATGCACCTTGCACCTCTTATTACTGTACCTCAATGCTTCTCAGAATTCAGTTTTCAAAGATGCTGCAGCAGGTATAAGGAAAACAAGGTGAGGATAGCAATGACGATGATTATGATAAATCCAAACTTCCAACAAAAACAATTATGTACCTTCAAAACAATAAATGAATCCTCTTTTTTATGAATATGCACGTAAAAAAACAAATCCTTGGATGACAGATGAGTGCAATAAGCTCGCATTTGAACAAATGATGCATCATAAGTGAGTTATCGGAATGAAGTTGAGACAAAATAGGACAAACACTCTTCAAAGTACCTGTTATTCTTCTTGCTGATAGACACACATCAAAAGATGTTTGCGGTAAATAGCTGCCAATTACATACTACATTATTATATATATACAATTATTATATATAAATATATATATTAGGGCTGTCAAACGATTAAAAATTGTAATCAGATTAATCACAGCTTAAAAATTAATTAATCATGATTAATCACCATTCGAACTATGTCCAAAATATGCCATTTATTTATGTATATTGTTGTGGGAATGGAAAGATAAATGAAAGAAGGCGGATATATCCGTTTAACATACAGTATCTATGTTTATTATAACATTTTCTGTGTGTCAAAATGAAAGACAACCCACACACCTATCAATCATCAAACCGTGGGGTCTTAATTCATTACGTGTTGATTTCTATCAACGGGGGAGTACTTCAGGAAAGTCGACAGAGGGAGGGGGGGGGCGGCGGCTAGTGGAGTACTTCGTGACCACAGAGTGTGAACGTTGTGAACGTTACTTAACTGCTGTCTGTGCAATTTACTCCGCGCGAGTTGGCAGACTTTATTTTGCTTACTTTAACATCATTTTTCATGGTGGGGCTGAAAGCCATTTCTTGGTATGGGTGTAGCCTACCCCAGCCATACCCTGGCGCTGCCACTGGTGGCACGTATGGGGCGGGCCATTCTGCACATGCGTTAAATGCGTTAAATATTTTAACGCAATTAATTCAAAAAATTAATTACCGCCGTTAACGCGATAATTTTGACAGCACTAATATATATATATTATTATTATATATCATATTATATATATACAATTACAACAGCATAGACAGGGTGTCCGCAGGGTCTTAAAAAGTATTAAAAGATGATAAATCAATTTAGCGAAAATGAAGGCTATTAAAAAGTATTAAACGGTATTTTCCAAGGTATTACATTTTGTAGCTTGTTTTCAATAAGTATATAAATGGCCCAAAGAGGTTGTATTCTACAGTCTGCCTGAATGTAATCATTGCGTAGGTGTGTAGTGTGATTCTGTGTAGTTTATTGATGGCATCCCGTTGGGTTTGACGTCAAATGAACAGGACATCGCACGCTCACTGCTTGATAGCGCGCGAGGGTCCGTTTACGCCGGTTGCTAAGCAACATCGTTATGGGGAAATGCAAGTCTGCGTCCAAATGGTTGGAAGATAAGGAGGAAGGACAATCAATACTGTATATAGTCAATGTGAGGTGAAGTGTGTCGCCAAGGTAACCGGTTAGAACTCAAAGTGGCGATGAGGTCTTAAAATGTATGAAAAGGGTCTTAAAAAAGGTCTTAAAAGGTTTACATGTGACTTCAGGATTCCTGCATAGACCCTGATACAGTACAATTAAGTTTAAATCCTGAAAAGGCTTTTTTATGAATGGCAGATGTTTGAAGATGTATTTTTTCAAAACACTCTGAGACAAATGGCAATGCATTACTGTAAAGATTTGTTAAAAAAATATCTTTAAACCATAACCATATCGACTCAAAGTGTAATTGACTATCACCGATGAAAATATGTCCATCATGATGAAAATACACTGAACAAAAATATAAACGCAACACTTTTGTTTTTGCTCCCATTTTTCATGAGATGAACTCAAAGATCTAAAACATTTTCTATATACACAAAATAACCATTTATCTCAAATATTGTTCACAAATCTGAAAAAATCTGTGATAGTGAGCACTTCTCCTTTGGCGAGATAATCCATCCCACCTCACAGGTGTGGCATATCAAGATGCTGATTAGACAGCATGATTATTGCACAGGTGTGCCTTAGGCTGGCCACAATAAAAGGCCACTCTGAAACGTGCAGTTTTGCTTTATTGGGGGGGTCTGGGGGGGGTCCGAAAACCAGGCAGTATCTGGTGTGAGGGGTAGGATTAGGGTTAGGGGTAGGGTAATGTTGTGAATCCAGTGGCCCATGGTGGTGGTGGGATTATGGTATGGGCAGGCGTATGTTATGGACGACGAACACAGGCCACTCGATTCACAACATGACCCTAACCCTAACCCTACCCCTCACACCAGATACTGACTGGTTTTCGGACCCCCCCAGACCCCCCCAATAAAGCAAAAATGCACGTTTCAGAGTGGCCTTTTATTGTGGCCAGCCTAAGGCACACCTGTGCAATAATCATGCTGTCTAATCAGCATCTTGATGTTGGGAATAAGGTAAACTGCTAATTAATTTACAGCAAAATATCCCTGTTTCCCATGTTGATCATTTTAGAAACGAGTGTTCTTTATTAGTCTCACAGCGGGGATATGTACAGTGTTACAAAACATTAAACATATTACAAGCACAGACCAACATGTCAATTTCCCCAAAGCTAATCTTTTAACTGTCTCTGTTTCAGGATAATGAAGCCCACAGCTACTCCACTCTGAAGTCTATAAACACCAGCGCTCGAGTGTCAGGGCTGAAGCCGGGAACTAAGTACATCTTCCAGGTGCGAGCCAGAACGTCAGCAGGCTGCGGACACTTCAGCCCAAATGTGGAGATCCAGACTGGGAAAGCAGGTGTGTGTGTGTGTGTGTATGGTAGACCTTAAGGAACTGTGTATGAGCAGCGCAGGATGGACCCAAGTTCAGACAGACAAATGTTTTAACCGAAACTAACCTTTATTCACGGCGACTGGATAAATGCAAAACAGACAAGAACTCTCTTTTCCAAAAAGAACCCACAAAACCCCAACAGAACACCAGAACTGAAAGGTCCCCTATTATACTGTTTTTCATCAATATATTATAGCTCTCAGATATATACAAAACATGTCTCTGAAGTGTTTGGCTCCAAATACCAAACAGATGATTGTAGCATTACCCATAATCCCCTCTGTTTCAGCCCTGTTTCAAAAGTGCTGATTCCCTGTCTGTTACTTTAGATGAAAATAAGGAGCCCCTCCCCACGCCCCTCTGAGAGACATTTGGTTAGAAAGAACTCAATGGTGCTCTAGGAGGAGATTCAGGTGATAAAGTGTGGGGGGGGGGGGGTTACCTTGATTGGTGATTGGCTAATGGTTACTCAAGACAAAACATCGTTATGACATCATAAAGTGGCCAAAATCTGATCAGCTCATTTTCAGACAGGTTTTTATAGAAATGGATCAAAAAGAGAGAGAATCTTTGTTCCTGAGTCTCTTTCCACAGAGGGGACACATGTTGATGTAGAAGAGACATGGAGAAGAGGGGACACATGTTGATGTAGAAGAGACATGGAGAAGAGGGGACACATGTTGATGTAGAAGAGACATGAAGAAGAGGGGACACATGTTGATGTAGAAGAGACATGGAGAAGAGGGGACACATGTTGATGTAGAAGAGACATGAAAAAGAGGGGACACATGTTGATGTAGAAGAGACATGAAGAAGAGGGGACACATGTTGATGTAGAAGAGACATGAAGAAAAGGGGACACATGTTGATGAAGAAGAGACATGGAGAAGAGGGGACACATGTTGATGAAGAAGAGACATGAAGAAGAGGGGACACATGTTGATGAAGAAGAGACATGGAGAAGAGGGGACACATGTTGATGTAGAAGAGACATGGAGAAGAGGGGACACATGTTGATGTAGAAGAGACATGAAGAAGAGGGGACACATGTTGATGTAGAAGAGACATGAAGAAAAGGGGACACATGTTGATGAAGAAGAGACATGGAGAAGAGGGGACACATGTTGATGAAGAAGAGACATGGAGAAAAGGGGACACATGTTGATGAAGAAGAGACATGGAGAAGAGGGGACACATGTTGATGAAGAAGAGACATGAAGAGAGGGGGACACATGTGATGAAGAAGAGACATGGAGGAAGAGGGGACACATGTTGATGTTAGAAGAGACATGAAGAAGAGGGCTGACACATGTTGATTTGTCGAAGAGACATGGTGGAGAAGAGGGGACCACATGTGGATGTAGAAGAGACATGGAGATGAGGGGACACATGTTCATGTAGAAGAGGACATGGAGAAGAGGGGACACATGTTGATGTTATAAGAGACATGAAAAGAGGGGACAACATGTTGATGTAGAAGAGACATGAAGAGAGGGGACACATGGTGATGTAGAAGAGACATGGAGGAAGAGGGGACACATGTTGATGTAGAAGAGACCTGAAGAAGAGGGGACACATGTTGGATGTAGAAGAGGACATGAAGAAAAGGGGACACATGTTTGATGAAGAAGAGACATTTGAGACGAGGGGACCCAGGTGATGAAGAAGAGACATTGAAGAAGAGGGGACACATGTTGATGAAGAAGAGACATGGAGAAGAGGGACACATGTTGATGTAGAAGAGACATGGAGAAGAGGGGACACATGTTGATGTAGAAGAGACATGAAGAAGAGGGGACACATGTTGATGTAGAAGAGACATGAAGAAAAGGGGACACATGTTGATGAAGAAGAGACATGGAGAAGAGGGGACACATGTTGATGAAGAGAGGACATGAAAGAGGGGACACATGTTGATCGAAGAAGAGACATGGAGAAGAGGGGACACATGTTGATGTAGAAGAGACATGAAGAAGAGGGGACACATGTTGATGTAGAAGAGACATGAAGAAGAGGGGACACATGTTGATGAAGAAGAGACATGGAGAGAGGGGACACATGTTGATGTAGAAGAGACATGAAGAAGAGGGGACACATGTTGATGTAGAAGAGACGTGAAGAAGAGGGGACACATGTTGATGTAGAAGAGACATGAAGAAGAGGGGACACATGTTTGATGTAGAAGGAGACATGAAGAAGAGGGGGACACATGTTGATGAAGAAGAGACATGGAGAAGAGGGGACACATGTTGATGAGAAGAGACATGAAGAAGAGGGGACACATGTTGATGTAGAAGAGACATGAAGAAGAGGGGACACATGTTGATGTAGAAGAGACATGGAGAAGAGGGGACACATGTTGATGTAGAAGAGACATGAAGAAGAGGGGACACATGTTGATGAAAGAAGAGACCATGAAGAAGAGGGGACACATGTTGATGTAGAAGAGACATAAAGAAGAGGGGACACATGTTGATGGAAAAGAAGACATGGAGTAAGAGGGGACAACTGTTGATGTAGAAGAGACGAGGGAAGAGACGGGGGATAATGTGATGAAGAGAAGAGCATGAGAAGAAGGGGACACATGCTGATGTAGGAAGAGACATGGGAGAAGAGGGGACACATGTTGATGTAGAAGAGGACATGGAGAAGAGGTGGGAACCTGTTGATGAAGCAGAGACATAAAGAAGAGGGGACCACATGTTGATGTAGAAGAGACATAAAGAAGAGGGGACACATGTTGATGTAGAAGAGACATAAAGAAGAGGGGACACATGTTGATGAAGAAGACATGGAGAAGAGGGGACACATGTTGATGAAGAAGAGACATAAAGAAGAGGGGACACATGTTGATGAAGAAGAGACATAAAGAAGAGGGGACACATGTTGATGTAGAAGAGACATAAAGAAGAGGGGACACATGTTGATGAAGAAGACATGGAGAAGAGGGGACACATGTTGATGTAGAAGAGACATGGAGAAGAGGGGATAAATGTTGATGAAGAAGAGACATGAAGAAGAGGGGACACATGCTGATGTAGAAGAGACATGGAGAAGAGGGGACACATGTTGATGTAGAAGAGACATGGAGAAGAGGGGACACATGCTGATGTAGAAGAGACATGAAGAAGAGGGGACACATGTTGATGTAGAAGAGACATGAAGAAGAGGGGACACATGTTGATGTAGAAGAGACATGAAGAAGAGGGGACACATGTTGATGTAGAAGAGACATGAAGAAGAGGGGACACATGTTGATGTAGAAGAGACATGAGGAAGTGGATTTTGCATAATAGGTGACCTTTAAATACATGATCAATCAAGATGAGTAATGCAAAATTGTAAAAGATACTTGGTTAAAGTACTTGATTGCATTTCACCACTGGAAAAATAGTCCAATAAGAAAACAATTGGCACAGAAAGCCTTTCAGAGCCAGCAGACTGCACAGCATGGTCCTGGGCTAAAGTCACAGGGAGGCCAATCACCACCTCCGTCCATCCTCTGTGTGCAATTGATCCAAGCTTTGTCAGGTCAGCCCTGTCAGCAAAACAGCAGCCTTTCCCAGCTACAAACAGCTGTACACACAAAGCCGGGGGTGGGGTAGACGTCCACCTGAGGCTAGTACACCACTGAGAGGTAGGAATTACTAAAAACTACTATCTTTTATTAGAACATTTCTCTTTCCTAATAGGGGATTTGGCAGATAACGTGCAGAGAAGTCTCAAGGTCTGCAAAGCTCAACCTCCTGCCTGGTTGGAGTCCCAGTGCTGTTACATTGACTAATAGTCTCCCTTCATTCTGCTGCTCACTGAGCCCAGACCCTCCTCCTCTTGTTGCTGATTCATTTTCCGCCTCCGAAAACAAGCACACAGCCCACTACCCGACATGCTGAGTAATCAATAAGTCTAAAAGTTAAGGAAAACCACACTGACTAGGCTTTTTGTTGTGTCCTTTATTTGTATCTGAGCAGTACCAAAGCCTGCCTAAGTGGTACATGGTAATGTGACTGAAATAACATTGTATTCTCTCTAGGGTTAGGGTTAGGGGGGGTCAGTCTGTCAGAAGGTCCGTCCTTCATTTGATTGGAATGAAATATCTCTTTCATGGATTGCCAAGGCATTTTGTACAAACCTGATTTTCTTGATTCTCCGACATTTACTCTAAGGCAGGGGTGTCAAACTCAATTTCGTCGCGGGCCACATTCGCGTAAAGGTTGCACTCAAAGGGCCGGTTGTAACTATATAAATATATAATATATATAAAATAATGTATTACATGATTGCCTCTGAATTGGATTATTATCGGATAGGATAATAACTTAGTAATTAACTACGTATGAAAGCAGAAGTCCAGGGCAAATAATTGCAAGTCTCTTCAGTGTGCATGTCACAAAACGAGATGCATTGTGGGACATGTAGTTTATGGGCAACGTGATTCTGTAAATCGGCATGTAACCGTATAATAAACGTATTATATTCTTTGCAAGCTCTTGCTGGGCCACATAAAATGAAGTCGCGGGCCGGATTTGGCCACCGGGCCTTGAGTTTGAGACCCCTGCTCTAAGGCTACCAGCGGGATAAACACGCAATATCACATATCACAACAACAACATTGTCTCTGACCCCAATCATGTCCGAAGCAGTGAACATGAACTGCTCCCCTTGTGCACCAGTCAATCCTTAAATTTAAATACAGAGATAAATCCGAGGTCGAATCTACTTTAAAGGGTCTTGAATATTATCTTCGGTGATTGTAATAGTAGGTTTAATGTCTGTTGCTGGTATCTTGAGTTGTCATGTGTCCCTGTTGATGTTGCAAATGGAGCTGCTGTGAAGCAAGAACAAATTCAGACTATCTGATACAAATGTTATTGTATTGTAATTATTCCCCTTATCAAATGAAATCTTTTATTGTAGCCTAGCTCTATTGGATTCAAACCCCCTTAGAGGTTTGGTATCACTTTTGGTTATCCTGACTTCTGGTCCATTGTTTGAATTTGTTTCAAACTTTGGTTGATGAATAAAAGGCTGTACAACTAAAAGTGATATCAGCGGTATTGTTAACTAATGTATTCGGCTGCTAAGAAAATATAGTCATGCTAACATGCTAAACTTAGATGGATCATGATAAACATTATTCCTGCATATCATTAGCATGCTAGCATTTTCATTTTAAGAATTTAGTTCATAAGGCAACTGTGTTACTCTCCATTTTCTGTTTATTGTACAGTATGTGTCTTTTAGGTATAAAGTATTTTATTTATATTCACCTATTAGTCTTGCAAAATGCACCATTGCAAAAATACTCCAATCACACACTGATTCCTACCCTGATGGCTTCCATCAGGATCTAATCGAATGCTCATTCTCACACACACTCACACAATAATAGATTTTCCATTATATTGCATTTAGCTGATGCTTTTATCCAAAGCGACTTACAATAAGTGCGTTCGACCAACAAAGCAATTTGTTGAATTAGTTGGTTTAAAGCTGCATTAAATGTTAATGTACCGTCATTAAAGGTGGGGTAGGTAAGTTTGAGAAACCGGCTCGAGATACACTTTTTATTATATTCCATGGAATGCTCTTAACATCCCGATAGCAATGAATATCTTAAGTGCTTTCATCTGTGGAAGCCGTGGCACTGTAAAAAGCACGACCAATCATCTGAGCCGGCTAAAGTAACTGGATGGCCTACCTGCCTGTCAGCCTTCCATCTGTGCACAAACTTATCTCGTGCCCTCATTGGTCATGTGCGCGTTCGTGTGTGTTGGAGGAGGGGCTCTGTAAGGAAGTGGCAGATTTGTTCCGGTTGTCCATCCATCCATCCATCTTCTTCCGCTTATCCGTGGTCGGGTCGCGGGGGTAGCAGTTCCAGCAGAGAGCCCCAAACTTTCTTTTCCCTGGCGACATCAACCAGCTCTGACTGGGGGATCCCAAGGCGCTCCCAGGCCAGCGAAGAGATATAATCCCTCCACCTGGTCCTAGGTCTACCCCTTGGTCTCTTCCCAGCTGGACGTGCCTGGAACACCTCCCTAGGGAGGCGCCCAGGTGGCATCCTAACTAGGTGCACGAACCACCTCAACTGGCTCCTTTCGACGCGAAGGAGGAGCGGCTCAACTCCGAGTCCCTCCCTGATGACCGAACTTCTCACCTTATCCCTAAGGGAGACACCAGCCACCCTGCGGAGAAAACCCATCTCGGCCACTTGTATCCGCGATCTCGTTCTTTCGGTCATGACCCATCCTTCATGACCATAGGTGAGGGTAGGAACGAAAATGGCCCGGTAGACAGAGAGCTTTGCCTTCTGGCTCAGCTCCCTTTTCGTCACAACGGTGCGGTAAAGCGACTGCAGTACCACTCCCGCTGCTCCGATTCTCCGGCCCATCTCACGCTCCATTGTTCCCTCACTCGAGAACAAGACCCCGAGATACTTGAACTCCTTCACTTGGGGTAAGGACTCATTCCCTACTTGAAGTGGACAGTCCATCGGTTTCCTGCTGAGAACCATGGCCTCAGATTTGGAGGTGCTGATCCTCATCCCAGCCGCTTCACACTCGGTTGCGAACCGATCCAGTGAGTGCTGAAGGTCGCAGACCGATGAAGCCATTAGAACCACATTATCTGCAAAAAGCAGTGGTGCAATCCTTAGTCCACCGAACTGCAGACCCCCTCCCCCATGACTACGCCTCGAAATCCGATCCATGTATATTACAAACAGGATTGGTGACAAAGCGCAGCCCTGGCGGAGGCCAACCCTCACCGGAAATGGGTCCGACTTACTGCCGAGGACCCGGACACAGCTCTCGCTTTGGGAGTACAGAGATTGGATGGCCCTGAGTAGAGACCCCCTCACCCCATACTCCCGCAGCACCTCCCACAGTAACTCCCTGGGAACTCGGTCATACGCCTTCTCCAAGTCTACAAAACACATGTAGACCGGATAAGCGTATTCCCAGGCCCCCTCCAGGATCCTTGCGAGAGTAAAAAGCTGATCCGTCGTTCCACGACCAGGACGGAATCCGCATTGTTCCTCCTCAATCTGAGGTTCGACAATCGGCCTGACCCTCCTTTCGAGTACCTTAGAGTAAACTTTCCCGGGGAGGCTGAGTAGTGTGATGCCTCTGTAATTGGCACACACCCTCTGATCCCCCTTTTTAAAAAGGGGGACCACCACCCCGGTCTGCCACTCCTTCGGTACTGTTTCCGACTTCCACGCAACGTTGATGAGACGTGTCAACCATGACAGTCCCTCAACACCCAGAGCCTTCAGCATTTCCGGGCGGATCTCATCCACCCCCGGGGCTTTGCCACTGTGGAGTTGTTTGACGACCTCAGTGACCTCCCCCCGGGAGATTGGTGTTGATCCCCCGTCATACTCCAGCTCTGCCTCTAACATAGAGGGCGGAGTTGTCGGGTTCAGGAGTTCCTCAAAGTGTTCCTTCCAACGCCCTAACACTCCATCAGTTGAGGTCAACAACGTCCCATCCTTACTGTACACAGCTTGGATGGTTCCCTGCTTCCCCCTCCTGAGGTGTCGGACAGTTTTCCAGAACAACTTTGGTGCCGCCCGAAAGTCCTTCTCCATGTCTTCTCCGAACTTCTCCCACACCCGCTGCTTTGCCTCAGCCACGGATGAGGCTGCTGCCCTTCGGGCCTATCGGTACCTTGCAACTGCCTCGGGAGTCCCCCGGGATAACAAATCCCTGAAGGCCTCCTTCTTCAGTCGGACGGCTTCCCTGACCACCGGTGTCCACCAGGAGGTTCGAGGGTTACCGCCCCTTGAGGCACCTAGGACCTTGAGACCACAGCTCCCCGCCGCGGCTTCGGCAATAGAGGCTTTGAACACCGACCACTCTGGTTCAATGTCCCCAACCTCCACAGGAATGCCCGAAAAGCTCCGCCGGAGGTGTGAGTTGAAGGCCTCCTGAACTTGGGCCTCCTCCAGACGTTCCCAGTTCACCCGAACTACACGTTTGGGCTTACCAGGTCTATCCAGAGGCTTCCCCCGCCACTCGACCCAACTCACCACCAGATGGTGATCAGTTGACAACTCCGCCCCTCTCTTTACCCGAGTGTCCAAAACATACGGCCTCAGGTCCGATGATACGATAACGAAATCGATCATGGACCTTCTGCCTAGGGTGCTCTGGTACCACGTACACTTATGAGCATCCTTATGTTCGAACATGGTGTTTGTTATGGCCAATCCATGACTAGCACAGAAGTCCAGTAACAAACCACCACTCCGGTTCAGATCAGGGGGGCCGTTCCTCCCAATCACGCCCCTCCAAGTGTCTCCATCATTGCCCACATGTGCGTTGAAGTCTCCCAGCAAGATTAAAGAGTCCCCTTCAGGAGCCCCATACAGGACTCTTTCCAGGGTCTCCAAGAAGGCCGTATACTCTGAACTGCTGTTGGGTGCATAAGCACACACAACAGTCAGAGTTTTCACCCCCATAACCCGCAGGCGTAGGGAGGCGACCCTCTCGTCCACTGGGGTAAACTCCAACAACGAAGCACCTAACCGGGGACTTGTGAGTATCCCCACACCCGCCCGGCGCCTCACACCCTGAGCAACTCCGGAGAAGAATAGAGTCCAACCCCTATCCAGAAGTAAGGTTCCAGAGCCGACGCTGTGCGTAGAGGTGAGCCCAACCAGATCCAACTGGTAACGCTCCACCTCCCGCACAAGCTCCGGCTCCTTCCCCCCCAGAGAGGTGACGTTCCACGTCCCCAAAGCCAGCTTCCGTCGCCCGGGTCTGGTCCGTCGAGACCCTCCGCTTTCACTGCCACCCTTCTGGCAGCGCACCCGACCCCATCGATGTTTCCCGTAGGTGGTGGGCCCGCGGGACGGAGAAGCGGAGGTGTTGCCCACGTTGCCTTTTCGGGCTGGGCCCGGCCGGGCTCCGTGGCAAGCCCGGCCACCAGACGCTCGCCGACGAGTCCTCCTTCTGGGCCTGGCTCCAGAAGGGGACCCCGGGCTTCCTCCGGGCCGGGTATCCTCACTTCTTAGTTTTCCTTTCATGAGGTCTTTTGAACCAATCTTAGTCTGGCCCCTTGCCTGAGACCAATTTGCCATGGGAGACCCTACCAGGAACACAAGGTTCCAGACAACACAGCCCCCAGGTTCATCAGGGCACACAAACCTCTCTACCACGGTAAGGTGCTGGTTCTTCAGAGAGGTTGTGTATTTTCAAATTCTAGCGCACTCGAGGTGGTTTCTCCAAAATTACCTACCCCACCTTTAACATTTTAAAACTGGTCATTCTTACTGCCTTTTGAAGAACTAAGTGTCGTTCCAAGTTCATACTGAATACCGTTCAATGTGTTAGACCTCATAGAACATTTCAATAACCGTAAGAAAGAGCTGCATATAATGTGATAAAGAATTGCATGTTAAAGGATGTATTTGTCCTTAACACACACAAAGCAGTGAGGCTTAAGAAACATGCACTTAATAATTTTAGTTAGGGTTGTTTTTGCATTTTTCATTGAAAAAACTATACTTGCCGTCTGTGTTATCAACTGTATGTGTTTTTTTTTTTTAAATCTGCAAACTCTGGATTGTTGGTAGTACTTGTTGTCCTCATCTAAAACATGAATCTATGTCTGTGTTTCCAGCTCCTCTGCGCTACAAGACCATGACCATCGTCTGGATCTGCATGGCCTTGGTGTCCGCCCTGGTCACCAGCATGGCCATCATCATCTGCAGGAAACGGCAAGGCTACACTTTACCACACTACCCATCGCTGCTGTGTGTGGAAAACTTTCTTACGCTACCGTATCTCTCTGTGTATTGTTTCTTGTTATCAAAGCCCCTTGTGCACTGTGTTTCTCCTGCTTTCCCCACATTAAGTAATGGCTCAAGAACAATGACAATATGAAATCCCTATGTAAATATATTTTGACTGTGTGCTTATGCCAATACTAATATTGGCAGAAATAACAAGTAGTTGATAGCAGAAGCTGCATACCTTTTCTGGGGTTATGAATAAGTAAAACAGCCTAAACCTGAGTTTTAGTTTTAAAAAACAAAACTCCAACTGAGCTTCCTGTAGGGATAAAGTAACTCCGTGGAGTTGCCAGTCACACAGAATGATAAGATAGTCTCTAAAAATAGGGCCTTCCTTGAGGGGGTTATTTCTGTTCTCATCTTATTTTTGCAGGGTCCAATGTTCCCAGAGTCCTTTGTTTCCAGGGCCCTATGATCGAGGGGTCCTATTTCCCCCAGCCTTTAGAAACCTTTTGAAAACGTTTACAGTGTGTCTAAATAATATTAAACCAAGGAACATACAACGTTGGAAACATAGGGCCTTGGGAACATAGGGCCTTGGGAACATTTCACCTTGGGAACATATGTCCTTGGGAACATTTCACCTTGGGAACATATCTCCTTGGGAACATAGGGCATTGGGAACATTTCACTTTGGGGACATTTCACTTTGTAGACATATATGTCCTTGGGAACATTTCACCTTGGGAACATATGTCCTTGGGAACATTTCACCTTGGGAACATATGTCCTTGGGAACATATCTCCTTGGGAACATTTCACTTTGGGGACATTTCACTTTGTAGACATATATGTCCTTGGGAACATTTCACCTTGGGAACATATGTCCTTGGGAACATTTCACCTTGGGAACATATGTCCTTGGGAACATTTCACCTTGGGAACATATGTCCTTGGGAACATATCTCCTTGGGAACATAGGGCATTGGGAACATTTCACTTTGGGGACATTTCACTTTGTAGACATATATGTCCTTGGGAACATTTCACCTTGGGAACATATGTCCTTGGGAACATTTCACCTTGGGAACACAGGGCCTTGGGAATGTCAAATATTGGGAACATAGAGCCTTGGGGACGAATAACTTGGGAATACAGGACATTGGGAACATAAAGCATTGGTACCATAGGGCCTTGGGAACATTTCACCTTGGGAACATAGGGCATTGGGAACATTTCACTTTGGGGACATTTCACCTTGGGAACATAGGGCCTTGGGAACATAGAGCCTTGGGGACAAATAACTTGGGAATACAGGACATTGGGAACATAAAGCATTGGTACCATAGGGCCTTGGGAACATTTCACCTTGGGAACATAGGGCATTGGGAACATTTAACTTTGGGGACATTTCACCTGGG
This sequence comes from Gymnodraco acuticeps, assembly GCF_902827175.1. Lineage (NCBI taxonomy): Eukaryota > Metazoa > Chordata > Actinopteri > Perciformes > Bathydraconidae > Gymnodraco > Gymnodraco acuticeps. The sequence goes on from NW_022991046.1 coordinate 1,095,366, forward strand.
AACATAGGGCCTTGGGAACATTTCACTTTGGGAACATTTCACTTTGTAGACATATATGTCCTTGGGAACATTTCACCTTGGGAACACAGGGCCTTGGGAATGTCAAATATCGGGAACATAGAGCCTTGGGGACAAATAACTTGGGAATACAGGACATTGGGAACATAAAGCATTGGTACCATAGGGCCTTGGGAACATATAACCTTGGGAACATAGGGTCTTGGGAACATTTCACTTTCGAAACCTTTGTCCTTGGGAACAATTGACCTTGGGAACATAGGGTCTTGGGAACATTTCACTTTCGAAACCTTTGTCCTTGGGAACAATTGACCTTGGGAACATAGCGCCCTGGGAAAATAAACACTCCCGATTTTTTTATTTAAATTATCTTTACTCTCCCTTGTCATGTTGAAATGTTCAAAATGCCAGAGCTAACACAACATCTGATTCATTAACTATCAGTTATAAGAATCATGATTAGAGAGGAGTTTTGTAATCCAATGATTAAGCTTCTCTCTTCTCCTAAACACTCCCTGTCACTGTCTCATTTAGCAAATTTCAGAATGTGTGATTTCCACCTCAAAGTGGATTTAATTATGTTAATTCATGTCCAGTAGCTTGAAAGCCAAACGTTCCCACTTATCCCATCATCCCCCCACCCTTCTTCCTCTCTTCAACCTACATCTCTGCAGTACCACATCAAATAATTAATTTCATTGGATGTAATTAATTCATACTTCAATGCATATTAAAATTTCATTACCATTCTGTTTGAGGGGGAGAACGATGTTGGGGGATTTAAAGATGTTATCCAGGAAAAATCAGCTTGTCATGACTGCTACGTACATTATTATTAATGCTCCTAAGATGAAATATCACAAAGATGAGGAAGGTGGGCCGCTTGCCAAATTACTATTAAACTGATGAGAAAATACGAACAACTCCCTAAGAAAGTGTTACTATTTACACAGGAGGTGAACCTGAATCCTAATGGGAAAAATACTTTACAACACTGCAGATAAAATAAAGGATCACATTATTAAGTTACAAATTACATTGTTGTCTTTATAAATAACAATAATAATAATAATAATTTGCTTATGCTAGTGGTAAGCTATCACTTAAGATAGTATTGACCAGCATTGAGACTTATGGATGACTTATGCCTCTATATTATTACTTTATGTAACAATTTAGCTGATTTAGCTGATTAGTGTCAAGAGCTAAGGAATAATACCAATAATGCGTTGTGAAAAAACGATTTATTGATATATGTGTAAGGAAAAAGAGCTATGAAAACCAACATGCTACAAGTCTAAAGTATTTAGCAGCACAAATAATTATTATTATAAAGGTGTTATTTATATAACACCTTTAAAACAGAGTTACTAAGAACTTTACATAAAAACAGATCACAATTAATTACAAAGAAGCCATTCTAAAAAAAGTAGTCGAAAATGTTCTGTACATAAGTCTACTGTACATAAAGGAATTCTTAAATTATTATTAAACAAACCAAAAATGACCCTATTCCTAGTGTTTTGGAGTACTAATGTTATTTGTGCAGAGTCATGCGAAATAGCTTGAGTGACTGATGCTACATTCTGGTTGTAGCTTATATAGTAGCTTACTACTTTGAACACAAAGGTAGTATTTCTGTATTTCTTACTGCTTCACTTACAGTAGGAATAGTTTATGGCTTCACCAGATACAATTTCAAAGATTCCCCAACATCGATGACATGTGTTAACAACCTTTTTCTGTCTCTCCTGAATGTCTTTCCGAGATGTGTTTATTGTGCGTTCTTATCATAAATATTGATGTCTGTTGTTCTAACTTAAATCATGGAAGAATATAGAGTCGATTAACATAAAATGAAGCATCTTGTTAATAATAAGTTGAATGATTGGTTCAACATAGTTGCAAGTGGAAAACCTAATTAACAGGGAGAACAGCTGACTGGTTGTTCTTTATAAATAACTAACAATGACTTGTGATGAATAGCTCTAACATGTATTGACTCATTAATTATGAGCTTGATAGTACAACATTGTCCTGTATGTTTATGTGTTTGCGTGTGTGTGTGTGTGTGTGTGTGTGTGTGTGTGTGTGTGTGTGTGTGTGTGTGTGTGTGTGTGTGTGTGTGTGTGTGTGTGTGTGTGTGTGTGTGTGTGTGTGTGTGTGTGTGTGTGTGTGTGTGTGTGTGTGTGTGTTTTATACAGACACTGTGGTTACAGCAAAGCCTTCCAGGACTCTGATGAGGAGAAGATGCATTACCAGAACGGTCACGGTATGTTTAGCCCAATCCTCAGTTCCAACCAATATATATATCGATTAGATTGCATCCCCACGTACTGTATTAAAGTTCATCGTTAGAGCAAACACATTTCATAACTCTCTAAGTGATAACAGGGGCACACAGGCCTTATTTCCTGCAGGCTGTTTATTTCTTCTCGTTCATCAACTACCCCCCCCCACACACACACACACACACACACACAAGTGACAGGGGCTCAGATGTGATGTTGTTCTCATTCTCCGATATGTGACCAAATGCTAATTTTGTTTATCTTAGTGTCGTTCCCCGACGCGAGGTTTTATATCGACCCGCACACATACGAGGACCCCTGCCATGCGGTCCACGAGTTCGCCCGAGAAATTGAAGCTTCCAGGATCAAAATAGAGAAAATCATTGGCTCAGGTAAAACCGTGTACACACACACACACACACACACACACACATACACACACACACACACACACACACACACACACACACACACACACACACACACACACACACACACACACACACACACACAGAGGGAAAATCATTGGCCGGGCTAACTTGAAATCATTGGTCGGTGTAAAGGCTGTGGTGTGCAGCAGAGAGGAGGATGGCAGTAAGGAATCAGAGCGTTTCGTGGAGCTGTCAATCAAAGTTCCTCCGACGGGCGAAGAATACTAACACTGTGTCAGCACCACAATATATGACTCCTGCAGACATAACGCCAAATATTCAGTATATCATTGAAAACAAACAACAGCAATCATACTTAAAGTTCTGCTGGGCTCCAGATAAGAATTAATGAGAAAGAGGCTCATGGATTGTTAGCTTACTTCCAGTTTTGCACATACATGTAGCCGGTAAGTGGATTTGTTTCTCTTATCTGACACAGAGATTTAACTTCCTGTAGTCCTCTGGTAGAGTTTGTGATAAGAAGTATTTTCAGTCACAAAAATAACCATTGCCACAAAAATAACATGGATGGTTTCATATGATGTTTTTTGTAAGAATTAAGATCGCTTCTTTCGTTAAGTTGTGCGTGTTTCATTTACATTAACAGCATTTAGTGTCATTATGTGCTGCCATTACATTTTAATAAATCCTCGATAAACATTGACATCTACAACTCTCATAATCCATCAAGATATGTTCCTGTGATCTTAACTATTGTACACATCCAATGTTTGCCTTTTGTTAACTGGGTTTAAATGAGGTCCTTTGATCATAAATGCAAAGAAAGATTAGTGAAAATTGTGGTAATGAGTTGGAATGAAGTTGGATTTAAATGTGTATCCCAGATTAAGGTGATTATTTATACAATAGGCCACGATAACCAGGACAAACATTTCACAGTAAAGGGGAAAACAACACAAAGACACATTTACAATATCTATAACCTGACCACATTGCATGTTGAATACAGAGTAAAAAATGTCTTGTGTTAAATTGGAATCATTGTTGTGTCAAGGGGAATTTGGCGAGGTGTGTTATGGACGTATGAGACTCCCGGGGAAAAGAGACATCCCAGTGGCGCTGAAGACCCTGAAGGCGGGATACACGGAGAAACAAAAGAGGGACTTCCTGGCAGAGGCGTCCATCATGGCTCAGTTTGACCATCCTAACGTCATCCGCTTGGAGGGGGTAGTAACCCAAAGTATGCTTTATATCCTGTCTCTACAAGTTATAGTTAGGACAGAACACCTGGAATATTACTGACCAAGATACATAATAATAAAAAACAATATAAGTCTACTTATTCAAGCTCACAAGCCTCATAACGTTGTTTAGGGCTAGGGTTAGGGTTACGCAGAAAACTTGCAAAACGTAGGCCCTTAACATGATCTTAATAGCTCTTAATTTGGATATCAATTTCTTAGTAGTAACCCAAAGTATGCTTTATACCTTGTTTCCTACAAGTAATAGTTAGGACAGAACACCTGAAATATTACTGATCAAGACAGTTAATAATAAAAAGACAATATAAGTCTACTTATTCAAGCTCACCAGCCTCATACACTGTAATGTTGTTTAGGGTTAGGGTTGAACCTAATAGATCGTCTTTTAATGTATTTGGATATCAATTTCTTGAAGTTAGGATAATTATGTATTTAAACAGGATATAATTCAACCCTGTCTTATACAACATTACGTACACCTTACGACTGAATGGCTTTCTCAATAACGTAAAAATGCAACAAATTTGCTAGGTCATGTTAAGTAAAATACACTGATCTGGTTTAATATAAGAACGTTGAAGTTACAGATGTAACATTTAAGGGGGAATTCTGACTTTATGTTTCACTAAAACATGGACAAAATAAGTTTCCTAAGTAACTTAATTTACAATTTGTGGTATGGGAACGTAATTTAAAGGATTTGTGTTATGAATACATGTTGAACTCCCTTTAAATGTGTACATATAGTTCTGTTCAGTGTAGATATGCAGTCTATCATTCGAAGAGTCCTAAAGTTCCTTTTTATTTCTTTAGGCAAACCAGCGATGATCATCACAGAGTACATGGAGAACGGCTCTCTGGACTCCTTCCTCAGGGTTAGTATTCGAGTTCTTTTGTCGAAGCATTTAACCTGTTAAGCCCGAGAGACCCCGGTACCGGCAACATCTTGTAGGAAACAGTGTCTGAGGGCATGTTCATTTAATAAACTATGAATGTTTTATATCCATGTAACGGGAAGAAACTCATCCAACTGATCATTATTTTTATTTTTTTAAATAAAACCCACAATGCTAACGCTGAGCCTCTGAATTAGCAACGAGCGAAACATGCTAACAGATGACTGCACCGAAAGTCACTCACAAAACCTTATTATGTATCTTTGCTGCACATCCAACCCATCGTTTCACATCGTGAGGTGACACAGAATCGAAGGGTACCCTCATTATCACTCAATTATACGAAATCGCGACTTTATAAACAAAAACAGACATCAAAACATATTGCGCTAGGTAGCTAAAAATGCTAACATGGCACACCTGTGTAGTAGTCTGGTCAAAAGTGGTCGTCAATGGCATTAAAACGATAAAAACGCTGCTGAAGTTAATCCATAGGTTAATCTAATGTGTCTGTGTCCCTTTGAATGATTTCTGATTATCCATGAGCAATAAACCTGCTTTTCGGTTTCCAGATGTCAGAGCTAGAGACAGCTTCACTCTCATGCAAAACTGGGGATACGAAGCCCACACCTTTTTGTTTTACCATGTGTGTGAGTGGGGAGATTCCCCTTCGATTCTATTGGCTCTAATGGTCAGAAAGAGATGTCAATCACCAAAATCGACCAATGGGTTCCAGAGAAACGGTAAAACCCCCATTTCCACCCAAATGACGTCATAGGTGGAGTTTTTGTTGGCTAAATCTCTCTAAAAAGGTCAAATGTCACTTGTTTTGCATCAATCTTGATACAGGGTACTTATTATATGTTGTACTTTGGATTCCTAAAGCTTTCAGTCTACCTTACCATCATCCAAGGGTAGTTTTCACTATAAGTATTTTTGGACAGACACTATAATTTACAGTTTTTTACTATGTTCAATCTGAATTTTCTTTAAAATAAAAAACATCTATATTGTCTGACTCTTCTACATCCAACTCACAGGTTTATCATTACTTTGAGAAAAAAGATTATTAATATAACCCTTTTAGAAGTGAAGATATGGTCATTTGTTCTGGGAATGTCATTTTCGAGCCTGAGACCTGAAAAACAGGCTCAGGGCTAAACTGGTTAAGGTTCCTCTTTGCATTTGATCTCAAGCGTTTACATTACATTGCATTTAGCTGACGCTTTTATCCAAAGCGACTTGCAATAAGTGCATTCGACCAAGAAGATACAAACTTGAAGAAAACAGAATCATATAAGTACATCAGGTTTCATAGAGCCAAAATATTTCAAGTGCTACTCAACTGGCTTTAGATAAGCCAGTCCTTTATTAGTATATAAGTGCTCTGTTGGTAATTCTATTGCCCGAAGTGGAGTCAAAACAGTTTTTAGTCTGCGCCGGAAGATGTGTAGGCTTTCTGCTGTCCTGATTTCAATGGGTTTAACCACAAACAGGTTAAAAAAAAACATTGACAGGGGAACTGGAAGTGGTAAAAAGCCTAGTCTTTTCCATGTTTTAGGACTTGTTTCTGCACCCACATCACATAGTTGTTAACTTGAGAGCAGCTGAAAAAAAGAAAACTGCAGTGCTTTACTTAATATGAAAAAGGCACTTCACATCGCTTTTTATTTATAAGAGTATTACTTCCCAGGAAAAGGCAGCAGCGGCTCAGAAAAGCAAATGTGAAAATCATTTATTTTTTCACAAGATTTAAGTTAATTTAACATTGTGTTACATCGACAATGTCAAACAGCTCCGGTATTTGCTTATATGAAAATATCCTGGATTATTACTTATAAGCAAATCCCTGTCATGTTTTATTCTCTTATCTTCACTCACTTCTCTATCTTGATTAAAATCTCTTCCTATTATCACTCCCCTCATCTTGTCTGCTGCTATACCATCATTTCTTATCTGCCATTAAAACTCTCTCTCCTTACCTCCTCCCTCCCCATCTGTTCTCTCTTCTTCCCCCACTTCCTTCCACTAACTTATTTAGTTATCCACGCAATAAACTGTATTTCATTTTGTCTCAATTTACATTATTTTATGTCATATGCTGTTCTTGTACATATCATATTCTATTTACATGTATATAGACTTTTTGCACTACTTTTTATTTTGTATTTTATTCAGAGATGGCAAAAGTACACACATCCTTTTAATCAAGTAGAAGTACAGATACTCTTGTTTAAAAATACTCTGGTAAAAGTACTGACTAAACTTCTTTACTCAAGTAAAAGTAAAGAGGCTTTGAAATGTACTTCAGTAAAAAGTACCCATAACTAGCAGCTGTTTTAAAGAGTACCTGACCTCCCTTTATATTAATAGAACAATAATGTCATTGTTAGCTAATGAATGTTTCCATGCTGAACAACGGCAACATGACAACGTTTCCATTGGTCCCTCTTCTTTAGAGAAGACCAGGAAATGATGGATACACGGATCGTGTTCAAATCAATAGGCACGCAATGACTCTAAAGAATAATGATCACGCATCAAACACACATTCAGACTAAAGGAACCAGCCTGTTTGGGAAATGAGAGAAGTAGAAAGTACAGGTATTTGAGTTCAACATGTAAGAAGTAGAAAGTACAGGTATTTGAGTTCAACATGTAAGAAGTAGAAAGTACAGGTATTTGTGTTCAACATGTGAGAAGTAGAAAGTACAGGTATTTGTGTTCAAAGTGTAAGAAGTAGAAAGTACAGGTATTTGAGTTCAACATGTAAGAAGTAGAAAGTACAGGTATTTGAGTTCAACATGTGAGAAGTAGAAAGTACAGGTATTTGAGTTCAACATGTAAGAAGTAGAAAGTACAGGTATTTGAGTTCAACATGTGAGAAGTAGAAAGTACAGGTATTTGAGGTCAACATGTAAGAAGTAGAAAGTACAGGTATTTGAGTTCATCATGTAAGAAGTAGAAAGTACAGGTATTTGAGTTCAACATGTAAGAAGTAGAAAGTACAGGTATTTGAGTTCATCATGTAAGAAGTAGAAAGTACAGGTATTTGTGTTCAACATGTAAGAAGTAGAAAGTACAGGTATTTGAGTTCAACATGTAAGAAGTAGAAAGTACAGGTATTTGTGTTCAACATGTGAGAAGTAGAAAGTACAGGTATTTGAGGTCAACATGTAAGAAGTAGAAAGTACAGGTATTTGAGTTCATCATGTAAGAAGTAGAAAGTACAGGTATTTGTGTTCAACATGTAAGAAGTAGAAAGTACAGGTATTTGAGTTCAACATGTAAGAAGTAGAAAGTACAGGTATTTATTTGTGTTCAACATGTAAGAAGTAGAAAGTACAGGTATTTGTGTTCAACATGTGAGAAGTAGAAAGTACAGGTATTTGTGTTCAACATGTAAGAAGTAGAAAGTACAGGTATTTGTGTTCAAAATGTGAGAAGTAGAAAGTACAGGTATTTGAGTTCAACATGTAAGAAGTAGAAAGTACAGGTATTTGTGTTCAACATGTGAGAAGTAGAAAGTACAGGTATTTGAGTTCAACATGTAAGAAGTAGAAAGTACAGGTATTTGAGTTCAACATGTAAGAAGTAGAAAGTACAGGTATTTATTTGTGTTCAACATGTAAGAAGTAGAAAGTACAGGTATTTGGGTTCAAAATGTGAGAAGTAGAAAGTACAGGTATTTGAGTTCAACATGTAAGAAGTAGAAAGTACAGGTATTTATTTGTGTTCAACATGTAAGAAGTAGAAAGTACAGGTATTTGTGTTCAACATGTAAGAAGTAGAAAGTACAGGTATTTGAGTTCAACATGTAAGAAGTAGAAAGTACAGGTATTTGAGTTCAAAATGTAAGAAGTAGAAAGTACAGGTATTTGAGTTCAAAATGTAAGAAGTCAAAGTAAAAAGTTGTCAGAAAAACAAGAAGTGGAGTAAAGTACTGATACCAGAACAATGTACTTAAGTACAGTAACAAAGTATTTGTACTCCACTACTTCCCACCTCTGATTTTATATGTTGCATTGTTGGAGGAGCTCAGATTTTGTGCATGTGACAATAAAACCGTTGAATCTTTTGACTCTTGAATCTTCCTGTAGAGACACGACGGGCAGTTCACCATCATCCAGCTGGTGGGGTTGCTGCGTGGCATCGCGGCCGGTATGACCTACCTGTCTGACCTGGGCTACATCCACAGAGACCTGGCTGCACGCAACATCCTGGTCAACAGCAACCTGGTGTGTAAGGTGTCTGACTTCGGCCTGTCCAGAGTGCTGGAGGACGACCCCGACGCTGCATACACCACCAGTGTGAGTTTTCACATTGAGGCAAGCAACGAATCAGCACACATTAACACACACACACACACACACCTGCCACACACACACACAAATTACCTTTTAAAATAAATGTTAAGGGAGCAGTAATGTCATGAAATTGATCAAATGATTTAAAATGGCACAAATGACTGTACTTTGTTTGTAAACCTTATATTTCAAAGGTATAACATCAACCAATTGAACACAAAGGATGCACCAATCTGACCTTTTAGCTTTTTCTGAAAAACGTCCTCTCTTTCTGGCATTTTATGGAATACCAATGATTTTTTTTTTTCATTTTATGTAATGTCGGTCCTCATATTTCTTAACCACAAGGATACTTCTTTTATTTCAGTTTCAGCTTCCTTATACAGACATAAAGTATTTCCACCTTCGTCAACTGCTCTCCATTCCCATTTAGCTGTATCTAATTGTCCATTCAAGGGAATACATTATGAAAGAAGATTACCAATGGGAATACATTAAAAACATGTATTAAATACAAAGAAAGAGAAGGTGGAGGGGGTGACGCACTGAGCTTTTTACATTTAAATGTAATTAAAAAATCTATCTGTTGACAAAAAGTTTATAAACTGCACTTATGGAAAGATATTAACCTGACCTCAGAAATTATTTAGATAAACACTATATATATATATATATATATATATATACAAAAAGCCGTGCTTAAAGACAACATGGCTTTTCTCTGGACTTGTGTTTTTATAGCCATTTCATTTATCAAATATTTCTTCATATTTTGCAGTGACTGACACGTTTTCATTTTCAGTCTTTATTTTCATTTTCAGTCTTTATTTCGAACAGATTAAAAAATAACAAATAAAAAATAACAAATGTGAAAAACAGAATACCGTATTGTTATAATACAATTTATCCACATTCATGGTAATATTTGTATATTCAACAAAAAAAGTCTTCATATTAATAATAATAATAAATCATATGTGTCCGAAAGGGAGCAGGAGGAAGCAAATGCTTATTAATTCCCACCCCTTACTTGATCAATGATTGTCCTTTAAATCCTTATGCAAGTTATTCCTACATACATTTACATTTATACATATACAATCATTTCTCATCTTCAATCACCTTTCTTAATTCTCATAGTTTTCCAAAAAAGTGTTTCCTTTTAAACTGAATTATGCTTGTGCTTTGTTTGAACTCCTGCTCCAAACCATTCCATAAAGTCACCCCACAGATAGTTAAACTCATACTTCTCAGAGTTGTTCTGACCTTGAGTTTAAAATGTAGATTTCCTCTCAAATGATACCCACCCTCTCTGTCTACGAACAATGTTTTTATTTTCCTAGGAAGTAGATTATGTCTGGCTCTGTACATGATTTGTGCCGTTTTAAATTTAACCAGATCAATGAACTTCAATATGTGTGACTTCAAAAATAATACATTAGTGTGTTCAAGATATCCAATATTTTTAATGTAATTCCAAAGTTTTAATTTCTTATTTAGCGTTGTTATATAACCTTTATCTAAGAGGGCAGTTCCACAGGAAATCTGGACAAGAATGTAACATCACAATAATCATAAGTCCCACAAAGTGAGTACAAAGTCAAGTCATCTTTGTTAGAGAGCAGTCCAAGATCACCCTGTAGCCTGGTGAGCACAAATGTATGAAGTCTTTACTAAAAAAAAAGTAAATCTCCTTCTAGAGCCTGATGATATCAGCTCATAAAACAAGATGAAATCAGCATTTGTTACATGTGTCTGTTGCAGTCTGTCAAAGCAAAGCAATCAGATTACAGAAAGCAAGGCGATTAAATTCCCTATCGGACACTCTGAAGGGGAAAAGGATGTTGATGAGGATATTACAGACACTCTGGCATCTCAAATTAATGGTTGATTATGGCTTAAGATTAATACAGTTCACATAAATGCCTGGAAATATGAATAAATCTGCTTATTCTATGGAATCTGGCAGCAAAGTCACCTTTAAGTATAGAGATAATAAGATAGTGTTAGAGAATTCCAGTCAGGTTTTTAAACACTTAGCAAAAAATCAAGGGACCGTAATGGGCTGCGTTTTGAGAGTAACCTTCAAAATGTTTCAAATGAGCCACAGGGAGCGCTTTGTTTGTTTAAGAAGTGATGTATCCATCTGTCAGCCTAATTAAGTGCCAGTTTTATATAAAGATTAGTGTAAGTAGTTCACATATCTGCCAACATTTGCAAGTCTATTCCTGTGTTGGCCTGTAATAAATGCACTCACCAGCTCTTTTAGTCATTTAACAAGTGTGTTTGTCTTTAGTAGAATCCCCATTAGGCGCGTTCACACCGGAGTACTTTTACCCGTACTTTTCCCTTTTAGTTCCGTTAGTGCCTGGAATTTTGCATTCACACCAAAAAGAGAACTTAGTTCAGAGAACTTTTAACCCCGTGTTGAGTGCCTGCTAGAGAAGTGGGGGAGAAAAAATACCAATTTCGATTGGCTGGGCGAATTACAAACCACGCCCCGTAAAACTCTGAAAAGTTTTGTGAAGCCGCCATTGTATTTGCTGGCATTAGCATTATTAGCATTAGCCCAGCGCACCAACGGAGAGAGAATAACTTATGGCAACACAAAATAAAACATGGGAGCGGTGGAGATGAGGAGGTGTCAGCGTTCTGGCGATTTACTCGGAAGGCTTCAGTAGAAGCTGCTGGGAGTCCCAGCAGCTTCTACTGAAGCCAGTCCCCAACTCCGGGGACTTCCGGCCGGGGACTTCGGGCGGCAGTATACGCCGTGAAGTTGTTTGCGGCCTGCCAGTAAACCCAAAGCTGAAGAAGAAGAAGTGACGTCAGCGGCTTCATTTGACTAATCCTCCCCCAGGGACTTATTCCGGTGTGAACGCGATCTGCTCTTTAGTTCCATGGGGGAACTAAGTGCTGGGAACTAAGTACGGCAAAGTACTTGGTGTGAAAGCGGCTATTGGCACTAGCATGAGCGATGGCTATTTATTATATATTCTTTCACTTTATACCTCCATGATGAAAAGTACTGTACATTTGAAAGTGCTCTTGTGAGCATCCCAGCAATAAGGTGGTGCAGTGATGACGTTTTTTTTGACGCCCAACCCGGAAGTTAGCATCGCAAGGGCTCCCTAAACAAAGAGACAATGGGATTTTGCATTTGATTTCGGGATATTGCAGAATATAAGCGCTGTGGCAAACACAGGTTTATGATAATCTCCACATATTACCCCCACTTTGTAATTTTGTAGTGTACATGCAATCGGCAGTATTAAAAAGCTAACATTAGGCTATAAATAATAATAATACTTAATGCTTGAATTTATATAGCGCCTTTCATCAACCCAAGGTCGCTTAACAAAGAACATACAAGGACAAGACATAAAACAGGTGGCAGAAATGGAAGTGTTACATTGCAGGGGGGGAAGAGTGAGTTAATGTTGGAAGGCTTTGTTGAACAGATGAGTTTTCAGGGTTGATTTGAAGATGACGTCAGAGAAGGGGCGTTACGGATTTCAGCAAACTACATCACGGTCACATGGCTGCGTAAGGAAAGAACATGTCACAAAAGTTTAGCTCATGTACGTGTTTTAATTGTTTTCGGACAATAATGGAGCTCTACCTCACAGTTATCCGACTTTGGATACAAACACTACCTTTTAGTAGGGTAAGGCAAGGCAAGGCGAGGCGAGGCGAGGCGAGGCAAGGCAAGGCAAGGCAAGGCAAGTTTATTTATATAGCACCTTTCAACACAAGGCAATTCAAAGTGCTTACATACTCAATATCTGTTGCATGTTAATTGTTCGAAAGCACAACGTTGTAAATTAAGGGTAGGCAAAATGGTTAGGACTAAGGGTTGGATGACATATGTGTATTGGTTTGGTTGGATTAAAATGGAAGGCAAGAGTAAAGTCAGATTTGTTGATTTTGGTCATTGGGATTATCGACAATTAAGCGATTTGCTCTTTGCTCACTGCGAGGTTTGGCACACCGCAAGACGTTTTTTTCAATGGTTAGCTAGCTTGAGGCACTACATTCAACTGTCATCTGATTGGCTGCTGGTCGAAATGACAGCACTAATCGAGGAAAAAGTTGAAATTATTTGACAGTGACACTTTCAAGTGTTGCGCTTCAGCATAGTTGGGCAGCAACGCTCTCTCCATAGAAACACAACCTTCCTTTCCTTTCGCCTCCATCTACTTGTCTTTCATCCTTTCTTTATAACTAATGCTGTTGATGTGTTGTGATTTTAAAAAGGTGTCCATTATCATCTGGAACAGCTGGAAATGTGCAATGTTGGCTAGAGCTGCCCCATTTACTGTTTTTTGTGACAGTTGAATAATGGGGACTGTCCACAACACTTTAAACAAATAAACGAAACCAAACAACGTAGAAACACAAAGGCGACGTCAGCACATAGCTGGTTTAATGATAGTCACAGAAAGATAAAGAACATAGTCAGAACCCTTTAAACTGTGAACACACATTTATTTGTATTACCTCGAGATGTATGAATTTTCCTCAGAAAGTCACCCCGGTCAAATTTCTTCATGCTCCTAACAGGGCGGGAAAATCCCGATCCGCTGGACGGCGCCGGAGGCCATCGCCTTCAGGAAGTTCTCCTCCTCCAGCGACGTGTGGAGCTATGGCGTGGTGATGTGGGAGGTGATGTCCTACGGAGAGCGACCGTACTGGAACCTCACCAACAGAGACGTGAGTCCCAACCTGCTGTTGTTCAATGTGTTTGTATTGCAGACTGTGGGTTCATGGTCAGGCTTGAGAAGTAACAGATTACATGTAATGGGATTACGTAATTAGAATACAAATGAAAGTAACAGTATTTCCTGATTACTGTTAAAATGCATTCAAATTACTGGCAGGATAACAATGTTCCTAACAAAGTACAAATATCAGATAGTGTTTGTTGTAAAGGATCAGCTGTTATCTCTTCTCTGTGAGCTGTTCTGTTCTGTAGGATAATACTTGAAGTGTGAATACTTCTACTGCCTGAATCTGCTCTATGGTTTCTTTGCTTCATTTGCTCTGTGTTTCATTCAGCAGGTGAACCTATATGTTCATAAAATAGTGTGTGTGAGCTTAACTGTGTGTGTTGAACTAAAACGGAGCATTTTCTGTCAGCTCAGATTTTATTTATGCTTTTTTAAACTAGTATGCTCATGTGTTTCAGTGTTAGTGTATCGACTGCTGCCTGAATATGCTTGAATATAAATACAATCTCTGAGCATAGGACACATTTCTTATACTAAATATCTTGGTTTCTTATTTTCTAAAGTCACTGTCTTAGCTATTACCTATACGGTACAAAACATCTTACACATACCCTGTTCATATCGTTGTGTACAGGTGATCAAATCTGTGGAGGAGGGCTACAGGCTGCCCGCTCCGATGGGCTGCCCGGGTCCTATGCACACGCTCATGCTGGACTGCTGGCAGAAGGAACGTAGCGAGAGGCCGCGTTTCTGCCAGATAGTCACCGTTCTCGACAAGCTAATCCGAAACCCAGAGAACCTGAAGACTATGGACACGCTCTGCAGGTGAGAAGGCCTCTGAACAGATACATGTTTGCAGTGAAGCAACACTGCCAGTAGTCTTTTGATTTAATTTGGCCAGACAGCTCGCCCCAACATTGAAATCAAATATTGGTTCGTGTGATTATCGAATTAAGCTGCAAATCAAAGCAAGACACCATCTGCAAGGGGCTAAGAAGATGATCTCCCGGACAATATGCGGTGACAGACTGTTAGGCTACTAAGTAAGTGTCCTGGTGCGGGAGGCAGAGGAAATCCAATCTCATCCCACTGATATGAAACATGAGCGCGGTGGGATAAAGTTGCAGCCTGAAGTTTCCCTTCGAAGTTCTCCGGGAAATGAAGCGAGCGGTCGTGTTCGTTTTCCAATAAGCTCATTTCTGATGGACGCGCTGTGCGTTAAGTAAAAGCCTGGCTGTGATATTGTCATTGATCCGCTGTGAGTCTCGCTGCACGTTTGAGAGGACACCCGGGCCAAAGCTGGACCTGTGTAAATTGCTCAGTTCAGATCCCGGGTCCTACGGAGTCAGTGGTGCGTGGCTTTGAGCCTCTGTGGGTGCGTGTTGAGAGAAGTGTTAGGTAGAGGATAGGTGTTGAGGATTTCTCCCTGTATTAATCTACCCAAAGCAGCCGCCTCTTCTCTATCATTTTACTGTTATTGATTTTCTGCCTCAGTTACCAGCGCATTTCAAAGCCCCTCTTTCCCCTGGTCGCTCTGCCTCTTGCTCACCTTTTGCCTTTTTTCTCATTTTCAAACTCCCTCCAACTAATCTTGTTATCCTCCCATTCATCTCCCTCCTTCTCTGTCTATCTGTGGCTATCTGTCTCTTCCTCGGACGCAGGTTAAGCAGTCCTACGCTGATGGAGAGAGCCATCCCAGACTTCAGTAGCTGTAACTCAGTGAACGAGTGGCTGGACACCATAAAGATGAGCCGCTACAAGGACCACTTTGCAGCAGGGGGGTACCAAACTCTGGGACACGTCATAAGCATTAACCAAGGGTAGGTACTGACCATGATGGAGAGTAGGGTTGCCAACTTCCAGAAATGGAGAAACGGGACACATGCATGTGTCCCCCGCGCGCGCGCGAAGATTTTCGGGTTTCTGGCGGATTTAGTTTTTTTTTTTGTTACTTTATTTCGGTTTTAGGGTTAGGGTCAGGTTAGGGTTATATTATTTAATTCTTTTGGGGGAGCCAGCCCCCTAGGGTTCGAGGGGTCAAACCCCCCAAAACCCTCAATAGGCATAGAAAACGATGCATACCTATAACACAATACAAACACAATGATCTTACACCTGCATTAGGCTACTACATCTCATTGTACATCAGCATGTTCAAATCGGATAGGTGGGCACTAGGGACATCTGGGCACCTCGATGTACAATTGGCTATTTTGTCCAAAATGTTAAAAAATAAATATTTGAAAAATGGTATTAAGTAATGCAAAGTATACATGATGTGAACATGCACGGTACATCATTATTAGACTTAATGTTATCCTTCAACCAACCATTTTCCCATCAATCAGCTGACTGACTGACTCACACACACATACACACACACACACACACACACACACACACACACACACACACACACACACACACACACACACACACACACACACAGAAGACCCGAGACAGATCTCCACTCACAGGCTTTACCCAACTGTGTTTTTCTTCCACTGTTTGTTGTAAGACACAAGTCTTTTCTTTTTAGAAGGGCCCAGAACCACATCCTCTCTCTCTTCTCCTCTTTCATCATCACCTCCTCCACCGGCAGCGCTCATTTTCCCACACGACTGAACAGGCTGACATGCCACACAAACAATGATGCTGCGCCCGCGGCCCACCGGAGAAAATCTCACACACACACGTGCAAGCATTGTGCCTGCCCTGTCAACTGAGCGGTCCTAGTGCCCTTCCCATACAGAACACAAACACACAGGCACGCAGCCAGACAGACTGCATTGCGCTCAAACAGAAACATATTTTTTATTTTTCCCTTTACACGGGAGTCCGGGACAAACAAAGTCCCGTATGGGACACGCCCCTTTTGGCTCAAATACGGGACGGTTGGCAACCCTAATGGAGAGTGATGACGCTGAGCTCTACTAGTGTATGAAGCCCCTTTAACACTTGCCCTGCGACTCTTAACGGATCTGCTGTTCAAGTTTCAAGTTACAAGGCTTTTATTGTGATGTGCATATTAGCTACAGTGTAGATATGGCAAAGCAAAACTTAAGTCACAGGTTCTTCCAACAGTACAACAAATAAAACAGACAACATAAACAGTGTATGCTAACAATAACTGGATAATAAAGGACTTTACACTGAGAGCTTCCTAGTAGAAAGTCTGTGCCGTGTTTGTGTAGAAGAAGTGTCTGTCGGGATGGAGTGAAACCAGAAAACACCAACATGGGTCGAAAACAAGAAGAGGCCGACAAGGGACGAGATGCATGAGCTGTTAGGCTGACGACAGATGGTCAGACAAATGTATGAAACATAAATAGACTAGATGATGGAGGATACAATTACAAACTGGCTATGTGGTGGAGGTTTAATGTGTCGTGTAAGCCTGTCACAATAACTAACTTTATGGAATCTATATTGTCCAAGAAATAGTTGTGATAGACCATGTTATTGTCATTTGTTGACAATTTGTTGCTAATGAAAAGCATAGTGATGCAAGTATAACATTTTTCAACAGCAATACACTTTAATTAAGAATAAGTAGATCATTTAAAATCGGTTGAAATCATGTCCATATAACGTACAATACATTGAGGTAATTTCCATATAGCGTATCGTATAGTATCGTAGTTCCCAGCGCTTATATTCCCATATATCTCGGGCCACTTGGGGGCAGCAGAAACAAGTTGTGAACTAAACATTCACATATTATTACCTCTAGGGTGATACCACACACTTCTTAGCAGAGAGTTATTTACACACCTAGCTGTTACGGGGCAACGTTATTATTATTATTATTAAACATCATGTGAATAAAGAACTTGTTTGTATCAGCCTAAAGCATGGGAAGCCAACACGGTGCCCGCGGGCACTTAGTCGCCCGCAGGGGCAACATGAGTCGCCCGCGGGGCATGTTCTAAAAATAGCTCGCCAAGCAAATCCAAAATGTATAAAATACACAAAACAAAAAAGGAAATGTAATTAAAAGAATCTACGCTATGCATAAACGAAACCTAAATCATAGCGAACTCTATCTACTTACTACAACTCTATATCTATCTAACACCCCTCCTCCCCCCACCATGAATATCGACCAATCACGTTCTTGCTTGATTTGCGGGACCAGCGTTGCAGTCGGGAAGAAAATCAATGTGGCAACACATCAGCCCTGTGGAACAGCCTATCGTGCCAGCCTATACAACACATGAGGGGCAGAGCTTTACTCTGTGTGTTGCAACTTGCTTATATATGTATTGCACTTGACGCACACACGTCGCATGGCGTAATTTCCACCTGGGACAGGGGGGACATGTCCCTCGCTCTTTTTGAAATCCTGTTTGTGTCCCCCCACTTTACAAATATGTTTATTTTTCTTTTTTTAACGCAAGGCGTCATCGCCACAGAGGAGCACACAGCCTCTGTGAGCGAGCGAGACAGAGGGAGAGAGAGAGAGCAAGCGATAGAGGTAGGGAGGGAGGGAGGGAGGGAGAGAGAGAGAGCAAGCGATAGAGGTATGGGAGGGAGGGAGAGAGACAGAGAGCAAGCGATAGAGGTAGGGAGGGAGGGAGAGAGCCATGGAGAGAGAGAGAGAGCTAGGGAGAGAGGTAGGTAGCGAGCGAGCGAGACAGAGAGCGAGAGAGCTAGGGAGAGCACACCTTTATCTATTTAATATAGATAAAGTAAGAAATCATTCCAATGTGTATAGGACAGTAAAAAAAACAAAAAACTGTTTAAAAGGGAAGTGACTAATAAAATATGCATAGATAGAAAGAAAGAATGCTATAGGTAACATAAGTTTAAATGATTTGTTATTGGTTGTGATCATATTCTAAAGATGTTTGGATTATTGAAAAGTATACAGCTCCCTTTCATCTGAGTGTTGAGAGCTGTATCCATCAATTCATGTTGTGCTCAAAGTGCACCAGATTGATGCATTTCACATAAAACATCTTCCCTGGGGAGCATGCCCCCGGACCCCCCTAGAGGAGGTGAGGTCCACCCCCAAAATAATTAAATTGCATATATGTTCTTTTAGTAAACACTGAAAACGGGTCCCACAGACCCAAACAGCACACAAAGGTTAAAGGTCAGCATATAATAATGTTAAAATGTGCTAAATATATATACTGCAAAAAACAAAAAGTAGCCCCCGACTTGTTTTATTTTTTGAAAGTAGTCCTCACCCTAAAAAAGGTTGGTGACCCCTGGCCTAAAGACTTTAGGGGTCTTCAATTACGAGGCCATTATAGATCGCAAAATCCGGATTTCATGTGTTTTTCTTTGTGTGTTTACGTTGCAGGGACATCCAGAGGCTCGGGGTGACGCTGATGGGTCACCAGAAGAAGATCATGACAAGCGTGCAGGTGATGAGGGCACAGGTCCTCAACAAGAGCGTGCCATCTGTGCACGTATAACTCCAACACTGAGGTTTCTCTGCTGAAATCTAGAAACCCAGACTCCTACAAGGACTAGAGGGACTCCGTGGAATTTTCAGATGAGCTGTTAATGAGAGAAGAGGATACGTGGGAACTTTACAAGACTTTTTCCTTGAGGGGTTGAAGAGCGAAAACATTTAAACTATGGAGCAAGTAAACATGACTTATTTGGGACAAGTCCGACTTCATTTTCTTTTTCCTGTCCAGATTGCATTTTCTGATTTTAAAATGTCTTGTTTATAAATGGAAAGACTGCCTTAATAACCACACATTATTTTAATGTTATTGTCAACAAAGAGAAGATAATTTATCAATCATGAATTTTATTAGAGAGATATGATTTACTGAACCGGGCAACAGCAAAAGTACATGGAGTAATGTCGTAGAGGTGGAGATGGCGGGTGTTTTCTGACTCGCTGATCACCTGCAGTCTTGAGTCAGTAAAAGTGGAGAAAGTGAGATTGTGCTCACCCGAGTTGTCGATCTGCTTCACAGCGGAGAAGACCTATTTCACCCCAGGCTATTAATACCAACAACAGGCACATTTCTCCACCGTCTAACCTTGATGAATGACCCCAGGAGAGCTCTCCACCCAGGGTGAAGCTGCGTGGCGCACAATTACTGTACTTGGAAGATGTGTATTATTCAGTTTCAGTGCACTTTATTCTACAATGTCTCTGTGTTGAAGAGCCTTCGCAGTTGTGTCAAAAAATCTCAGCCACAACTGCAGCAATGATGTCGGTCTGTAGAAGAAATAGCAGTTTGAAAATATTACATAAATTATGATTAACTACAAAGTATGAAAACAGAGAGGAAATATAGATATTTAACATTTATTAGGGTAGTAAGTAGATCGCTCATGAGATTTATTTCCAAACTTTTGTCACTGTGACAGTTGTCGGAAGAGAACATTTATTTAATTTACATACAAAATACTATTGCCAATTTCAAATACTATGATAAATACTGCATCTGACGCATTTTCAATATATTGGAGATAAATATTTTATTTAAAATGTAATCCAAATAGAGAGGTGTATTGATGACGTTTTAGGACAACCCCAAAGTTAGCATCACAAGTGTTCTCTCAACAAGAAGCAATGAGATTTTCCTAATGGATTTCGGTGTGTTGCGGCTAATCATGCTAAACTAAAGACAGATATGTGTACCTTGGTAGTTTGATAAATTAATCTCAACTAAAGATTCACTTACTTAGAGTAAACTGTAGGACTTCTTTCCATAATGTTACCAAAGATCTATGAAAACGAAGTTTGTTTGTAAAAAATAGGAGAAAATCCCAAACAAGTGAACCTTCAGTTTAGATTATTTGGTCAAACTATTTTAGTCAGTCTTGGTGAAATGCATCTGAAACGGAGAACAAGAAATTACTTTCAAATATAGTATAACATATATTAAAATGTTTACTTCTCAAGACATGTCAGGCTATTTGAGCTTCCTTGATTCCTATCACACACAGAAACACATTTTTAAGAATTTTAACGGCATTTTTTAAATGCTTTCGGAGAATTCCATAAACTGAAAATGTATTAAATTGATCATGATGATAGACCAATTAATAAGAATAACATGTTGCCTAGCTTGTAAGCCAAGAAGCTCAAATCAAGCTGGTGTTAATGCTAAGCTAACGGTTTTTACTAACGGATAAAGAGATACCATTTTATGCGGTTGAACTTCGTTTTTTAAATGGATTTGGAGCATCCCACATATTGAAAATGTTTTCCAATGATGACGATGGTCCAGTTAGATAAATGTACTAGCTAGCCAAGAAGCTAACAGCAAGCTGGTATTAATGCTAACTATTTTACTATTAGATACGAAAATACATTTTTACGCGGTTTAAGAAAGAAATGTAAGTGCATCCAATATATTGAAAATGTTTTAAAATGATGACGATGGCCCAATTAACAACATTAACTTTTTGCCTTGCTAGTTGGCCAAGATGCTAACAGCAAGCTGGTGGTAATGCTAACGAACAACAATATGCTAACAGCAAGCTGGTCGTAATGCTAACGAACAACAATATGCTAACAGCAAGCTGGTCGTAATGCTAACGAACAACAATATGCTAACAGCAAGCTGGTGGTAATGCTAACGAACAACAATATGCTAACAGCAAGCTGGTCGTAATGCTAACGAACAACAATATGCTAACAGAAAGCTGGTCGTAATGCTAACGAACAACAATATGCTAACAGCAAGCTGGTCGTAATGCTAACGAACAACAATATGCTAACAGCAAGCTGGTCGTAATGCTAACGAACAACAAGTTGCTAACTCTAGGTTTGTATTATGTTGTGTGTAAGAAGGAGTGTGCTAATTAGCAAAGCACAATATATTATTTGCAAAATATAACACAAAGCACCCAATACAGATTAAGACTAGACTAATACATAATATTAACATGGATACAAGATTCTGAAGACTGCCAAACTCTGCAAATTGTGGACAGCATTTATATATTTCACAACAACAATCCCTTACATGTTAATCAATTAGGTTACTTAAATATTAACACAATATACTACATTTGTTTGGCTTTCAACCAAAATTACACAATTATATATTAGACCGGATTGTCCACATAGCCAATATTACGTTTCAACATCTTCGGAGACATAATTAGTTTTAATTCTCATGGCATTTATGAACAAAATGTTACAGAGACTTAATTTGGTGGATGTTTATCGAATCAGCACTTATACTATTCGGTTTCCCTGGAGTACAAATCTGAACACATGTTTGTGTGAATACTGGGAATGTGATACAAATAAGCTACACAGACTGTAAAATAAAGTGTTACTTCTGATGTAATGTGATCACGCTGTTTGCCTCAGTGTTGATGAAATGGTAATGAAGAACATGTAAGTAGAATGTTTATCTCTTAACGCTGAAGAAAGTACAAAATCAGCCCTAAGTTACATGCCATCAAGAGAATGTTTTTTTCTCGTGCACATCGGTAGGTTTTTCCTCTAGAGAATTGATGTCAGTTTTTATTAGAGAAGAACTTCATGACATGTGTTTGAATATGTATAATAGTGACATTTCACTACTGGTTTTCCTTTAGGGAGGTTTTTTGTTTTTTTAAGACACTGGACGTGAGCTGAAACTCATATTTTATAAAGTTAGGGTATGTTTTTGCTAGATGAATTGATTTGTATGTATACAGTAAGTTCAGTCACTGGAAGGAAGAAAAAAAAAGAAAATATCAACTGGATTTATTCACATTTCATTATTTATTCATGCTCATTTGTTTATTTTTTAAATAATTCAACTCGGAGAGGTTTTATTACAGTTGATGAATCATCCTTGTTGCTAATGATAAACCATAAATGTGCAAACTGTCCATAAATACACAATAAAGGAACGTTTGTCTGTGTGTGACTGCAACAGTGATTTGCAGATTATTTCTAATACATTCATTTCAGTTTCACTTGATTTTTGTTCCCCATGTTTGCACGCTCTCAACCTCATGGGAGCTGTTGTTTATTGAATGCATACAAAGTAGTCATTGTTTTATGTTGATTTTAAAGCTGCACAAACCAATTTGCTTGCAACAAAAAATCTAAAATGACTAGAGTACATGCTATGTGAAATATCCTCCAACTTTGACATCTCGGCACAGCTGGAAGGAGCCATTTAGTGTTTGATTTAGCTCAGTGTTTCTGCATCATCACTGCAGGCAGCTGATGGCAGATAAAGAACCCAAAATAATGAGTAGCCGGTACAGAAAGTCTAACAAATAGCAGCAAATATGAGGATATTTTCACTCCCAAAAAGCCAATACATTGTAAGTGCTGGTGCTACGTTTTCTTTCTTTTTTTTATTAGTGTCCAAGGTTCCAGAGAAACAGGTGGGTTTTCAGTTTGAGACGGCAGACACTTTCTGCTCTCCTGATATCAATGAGGAGCTTTTAAACCATTTTGGAGCCAGGATAGCAACAAGGTGTGTTTTAGTTTAAGGTTCACCTGAGTCCCTCTTGCTGTGGGGAAGTGGCAAGCTGATTGGCTGATGCCTGAGTGTAGGGTTTGACCATGTCCTCGTTGTAGAAAGGATTCCTCTACAGGACGGTCGGCCAGTACCAGTGTCTTAAAGTAGAAAGGGGCAGCTACTGGTAACCAACGAACATAGCAGAGGAGCGGTGCATTGTGGGAGAACTTCGGTAGGTTGAGAACTAGTAGTTTCCAAAAAGTCAAATCAAAGTCTAAATAAAGTAGAAATCTCTTTTCTTTACTTCATGTCAGCCGAATAAATAAGTGGAGAATTGCTTGCTGACAAAAGCCATAAAAACGTTGTGAAATTATAACATACCATATGTATTTTTTGTGCTGATATGTGGCCACCGAGGAACCAGGTGAAGGACAACATGCTAATTGTGTTATTCAGTCATTTAATATCCATTTTACTCAGAATATATAATACAAATGTGGGACGACTAGGGTTAGGGTTAGGGCCGAATGTTTTCATCCAAAAAGGTGTCTGGGTATAACGTAGAGGGGAAGTAACCGGACAGGTTGCTCTCAAGTTTATCAAGACAAGTGAAAGAGAAGCTAATTTAACCTGGCTGTACGACTCGATATGTTCAGGGCTAAAACTGTGCCTGAAGTCATCTGTGAATAAATACCATTACCAGTTTATTTGTGTGCCTTAAGTAAACTGCATTAACCTCCCTGCTTGGGATTTGTCTAAGGATCCATCTGGACAAACATGAAAGACGTCAGCATGAAGTCCTGACGGCCCCCTGAGTGAGATCTGCTATAGGAGGGGTGCATCATTTAAGCAATCACCTCACACGCTCCGCAGATCATCAGTAATGAATATTTCTTCTGTGCAGTGAGAGGACAGAGCTAGGGGGAAATTAATCTAGGATTCATCTCTGACAAATACATCGTTTCACATGCAGGAAGCATATTTATATTCACCCTGAGGTGTTTGATCAGCGGTTGATCTGAACTTTGCGGCACTGTAATGCTCTCTGTGCATCGCTCAGGTTGAAAACAATTGACTTTGACTTCCTTAATGCTCACGGCTGAGTTTTTGAGTAGATTGCTTTTTTTCTTCTTCTGTGGGAATGAGCCCTGACCCGGCTCTGAAACATAATTTCGAGCTCGGCCTGAATGGGGAATGCGCCTGATGAATCTGTGTCTGAGTAATTGTCCTTTCCCTCACCTTAGGAGGGCTGTTAGGAGATAATCCTCTCCTTGGTGAAACAAGACCTAACACAACATCATTAATCTCATTACGAAGGCTGTGTTGCTTTGTTGCCACCGAGTCCCACGCCCAATTATCAGCCGCTGCCCCAGCCCCATGACGAAGGCTAGTCCCGCCCATCGCTAACGACCATCTACACTGTCCCCTGATTGACTTCTGGAAAAGCGGCGGTGATAGCCCTTTGTATCTTCACTGAGGCAACCCCCCGAGCCTCAGCTGTGTCCTCCTGTCCCCCGGCTGTCCTGAGGCCGACTGCATAAAGCTGATCACGACAAGAGTGGCTCCAGCTTTCCTTATCGCCTCACAGCAGGTCTGCATCATGACAGAGAGGGGGACAATAAAGATGGATTAAAAACGCAGAAGCATTTATGGTCGAGTTTGCTTTTAATCGTAAAGCAGGAACAATACAAATTCATTAACGAGCTTTCAATTCGGTGTAATCTGTGCACAGTCATAATGAAGTGAACAACCTTGGAACAATGCATGTGCACAGCTTGAAATGTTGAAATTCTTCCAGAATATTACATCAATCTGAGGGCTGAGCGAGGAGCAGTCGAGGATAAGCAGTGGATTATTTTACACTGCTGTACGGGAACCTTTTTACGGTGGCTGACAGGTGCAAACGCTTCTATTCGGAGAAACTCTCTGCAGTTTCAGAAACGATGTAACTATAAAAACATGCGCAAAACACATGCAAATTAAGAAACCTCTTCATCAACTTGACACGTACGCAGCATTTAGAAAACATTCACCAAGTTGAGGAAACATAGTTTAATAAAAGAACGTTGAAAAAAAGAATGCTGCAAATAAAAAATGCTTCAAAAAGCTCCCAACAAAACAGAAACCAGGGGACACTAAAAAGCAGTGGCGAACCGTATTCAGAGAATACCCTGGAACACAAACATCGATTTAATTATATAAATAAAATGTAATAAAATGAATAAATGAGAATGGTATCTGTGTTGTTGATCTGTAATATTACAGTGTTACGTTGATTTGTTTGTCGTTCTCGGACCATGCACTACGCATTTCAGGGGTTTTGTGTTAGAAAAGAAAGCAACCAATCAGATCTGTTTCTGGGTCTCTGGGTCGAACATCCTTCAACCAAGGTATTCTACATCCTTGATCGAATGCCCTGGCCGTTGCTCTGAATGAGAGCGTACGTTTGGACTGACAGTTTGATCAACCAATCATATATTGATTTGTAGCCAATGGGCGTGTTCTTTCAGAGTTTCCCTCGGTTCAGGGTATTCTAGAAGGCCCGCTAGTTAACTGGCTCGAGACAGAGGATCTAGATGAATGCGACGAAGCAATTCATGCCGTCTTATTGTTGTTAACGTTGAAATGACAAGTGCAACAGGTGAACATGAAGTTGTTGCGGAATTGTTGTGAGTACCCTTTTCAAGACGACCATTCAGTGAAAAGACGGACATTATAATGCCGCGGGGGGGGGGGGGGGGGGGGGGGGGGTGTCTACAGAAGGTCCAGTTGTGATAGACACGGTTCGCCACTGCTAAAAAGTGATGCACACAGCTGGGACCGGGGCGCTTGGTGATTATAAAGTTGGCCAACTGTCACTGTTGTTGGAAACTAGCCTAACATATAAGTTGTATCGGCTTATTTTAACTATTTGACTCCTTCCTCATTTCAAATATACTGACACAACACTTTCAATTATTTCAACAGACTAACTCTGCAGACAGAGACAGTTGGACAACTTTATCACCCCGAACGTCATCAAGCGCTCCCAGCTGTGTGCATCATTATTTTAGTGTCCCCTGGTTTTCGTTGTGTTTTGAACTTCTTGCCGTGTTCTGTATTTGCAGAGTTTCCTTTATGCACGTTGCGCGTGTTTCATCAAATTGTCGAAGATGTTTCTTTGCGTGTGTTTTGGCACTTGCATCTTTTTATATGTACATTATTTTTGAAGTGCAGCGCGTTTCTCCTAATGGAAATGTTTTGGGCTGTAGCAGACTGCTTGCCACCGTGTATTTTCCTAAACAAAATACCTCACTATTTTGGAACACTTTCTTTGAGTAGATTTTTTTTTAAAAGCCTATGAATTAAATACCGTAAAATGTGATTACTACGCTATAAGAGGAAAGGAACACTCTGTATTCAGGTGAACCGTTGAATGAGCCTAAAGCTCCTGGTTCAGTGTGGGGGCACTGCCTTTTTTCAACAAAAGAGCAGTTACTTAGAGTTTTGAATCGAGTGCAGTAAACAACCTGATGACTGGTGGAAAACCTCCTCAAGGACAATGAATGACTTCTGGAAATGTTCCAGAGAGATAGCGTCATCCAATGGAGTATAAAAAGCATCTGATCAGGGAATATGTGGGTTTATTTTCACGCAGTTACTGTCTGTTTCCTTCAGTGTCATAAACAACATCATCTGAGAGGGAGAGGTAAGAAAAAATGGATTCCTCCAGCCAGATTCCTCTGGGAGAAAATACATTTCTCGTCGTGTATAACCAGGTTTCATGGGACAAGTATCATTGGAGAGAACTTTATTAGCAGAGATACACAAAAAATAATTTAAAGTGTGACCAAATCTGACATTAATAGTGAGTTCTTTCTGCAGTTCAGCATTTGACAGTTTGTGAACATTCAGTGGGTGTTCTCATTACAGACCCTGTCCTCTCACTGGCTGTCAGTGAAGAGCGCACACATACATAAACATGAAAACAAAATAAACAGGAAGCAAGCTCTTGTGTCAGTAAATTATAATTGTTTTACAATAAGGTCAGAGGAAGGGGAAATATAGGAACTGAATTCCTCCTCTGGGATAAATAAAGAGTCTTCTTTTGCTCATTGACTTGCTGGTTACTTTGGTGTTTCAGAATAACCTCACAGCTCTCCATGGATCTCGTTTGTTTTAAATCCAATTTATTCTTAACTTTTCCTGAAATCTGAAAAAAATAGCCTAGTTTTAAGCTTTGCAGCACTGCTTCTTTTCCAATACATTAATTCCATACTTGTTTTTCAATATATTTTTGAAACACTTGAATACTTTGAATATTCCAAAAGAACATTATTATAAATGTAATGTAGCCTAAATACTGTGGCAAGAACAATTATGTGAACCCTTTCCTGGTTTTATTATTATTTAGTAGTATTATTTATTGAAAAATTCCGTTCAAACATCAAAACGTTCAGCTCGGCCGGGAATCGATTGCTTTTACTTTTCTCATTCATAACTTTCATAATTCCAGAGATACATCCCATAATTCATCACATTTTTAACATGGAAGTCAATGGAGAAACTCTTCAGACTTGAAAAATCTTCATGCGACTTCAACTGCTAACTGCTCCTTCATACTTTCACTGAGAAACCTCATTCCAACTTTAAAATGTTACACATCTTTCCGACATTATTCGTGTTACACAACTTTTAAATCTGATTCATACTTTTAAAGATATTAAACATTGTTCAGACCTTTGTAAAGAGGCCTTCTTCAGATTTTAGAGTGTGTGATGTCACAAGTGGAGGACAGCTTGAAATTTGCCTTCATATATATTTTTTAAACCTCCCATAATTCCCAAACCCTACATTCCTGAGACATAATGTTGCATGAGAAACGTAGGAAAACATCTCGTAGCTTGAAAAATAAAAATAAATTAAGCAAAATCATTAAACAAAATGCCTCTTGAGGGGATGAAGTGACAAAAACGTTCAACATTTCTCCATTAAAGCCCATTGTACATTCAGGCTTCTCTTTCCTCACAGCAGCAGCGGCACACCCATAGTTAATCTGCAAAAAGGCCACATTATTAACCCGAAAGTACACAAAAAGTACACTTCAAATGCTCAGAGTTCTTGAGATGCTTCACGCGTTCAAATTTCACCGATATCTGTTACGGTTCTTCAACAAAACGTTCACATGTAAGAGGTTTATCTCTCATTCAGAACAATGCAAACGCTCTCCTCTCACTGATTACTGCATATCACCATGGAAACCTTTGATCTCTGGACACACACACACAGCTGTTTCATAATGTTAGCTCAAATATAAACACCTGTGTAATGGAACACGATGATGTCATAACTCCAACTGACACTCAGAGCAGCAGACTTCAGATAATGGTTAACACAGCTCTACATCAAATCTGATGTTACTATGGCAACGCATCCCTCGCCATAAAACAGCAGCAGACTTCGGATAATGGTTAATGGTCTTGCCCTCAACAGCTCTACGTCAATTATGGGGTGTCATCATATGCCGTTTCCATGGAAACGCATCCCTCGCCATAAAACACGATGTCGCTGTAACTCCAATGGACACGGTCCGATCGTCCCCCAAACTTCGCTTGTATATCACTGGTCCATGCCTCAACAGCTCTACGCCAAATCTGAGATCTCACCATAGGCTGTTGTCATGGAAACGCATCCCTCGCCATAAAACACGATGTTGTCGTGATACCTATGCAAATGGTCTAAAACAGCACCAGACTTCAGATAATGGTTAATGGTCCGGCCCTCAACAGCTCTATGTCAATTATGGGGTGTCATCATATGCCGTTTCCATGGAAACGCATCCCTCGCCAAAAAACAAGATGTTGTCGTAACTGATATGAAAATGGTCAAAACACCACCAGACTTCAGATGACAGTTAGTGGTCCAGCCCTCAACATGTCTATGTGCCATTAGTGAGTTTTCCTCAAAAGCTGTTGCCATGGCAACGCATCCCTTGCAATAAAACACAATATTGCTATAACTCCTATGAAAATTGTCAAAAAGTGCTAAAACTTCACATGTGTGCTAACAGTCCAGCTGTGAAGACATCTACGGAACAGTTTTGAGATTTCTTCAAATGCCGTTGCCATGGCAACACAATGCTCGCCATGAAACACGGTTGTCTCATAACTTCAGTGAAAATGCTCCAAACAGCCCAAAACTTCACAGGTTTGGTAACGATGCAGCCATCATCATATCTAAGCGTATTATGGGGTTTCATCAAATACCGCTGCCATGGCGACAGATAATTCGCCATCAAGTTAGTTCCATGCTTTGCAGTTCAAATATTCTGCTGCTTTTCCAAGCCTTTTTCTTTTCTTCTCTCATCACACATTCAAGCCCCCAGTGTCCATGTATCATTTCAATCTAAATTCTTCACTTTCTTCTTACACATTACATTTCAGCATAGCAGTTCAGCGTCAGCTTTTCAGCATTTATATCTACGCCGGGATCCGGAGTCGAGGCTGATCCTCTTGCTGTAGTCCTGTGTCTTGGATCCTCTATCCTGAGTTCTGGATTAAGTCGTGGACTTCGGGTCGTGGCTGAACCTGTCTCTGCGGTCCTGCCTTGGGTCTCGTCATGCTGCTTCCCTGATGGCTTCCTCAGGATTGTAGCTGACATCCTCGTGGATTCATCTTCTTATTACAGACACATGCATTTCCTAACATTCGGTCTATATGCTGTCAAATGTATTATCTCTTCGATTTACACACGGCATCTATTGCACGTCTGTCCGTCCTGGGAGAGGGATCCCTCCTCTGTTGCTCTCCCTGAGGTTTCTCCCTTGTCCCCTTTAAACTGTGGGGTTTTCTCTGGAAGTTTTTCCTTGTACGATGTGAGGGTCTAAGGACAGAGGGTCTAAGGACAGAGGGTCTAAGGACAGAGGGTCTAAGGATAGAGGGGTCGTTTTTCTCATACTGATATTCTGAACAATCTGTGCTGTTGTATTTGCTATAAAGTGTCTCTACTGTAGGCTATTTTTATTATATGTACAGCACTTTGGCTCGACCAAAAATCGTTTATAAATGTGCTATATAAATAAAACTTGATTTGATTTGATTTGATAAAGCATTCCCACTTGCAATTTCTTCAGGTATTGCATTCTCTAGTTATTATTATACTGTTCACTGTTTTTCTTGGCACTCTATCAGTGAAAACAGAGATACATAGTTGTCAATAGACAGCAATTCATGTTGTATATTACAGTAGAAGAATATATTAAATAAACCTGCATGATAAGATAAAAAAACAGTAATTATAATATGTTTTCAACGTTAAGAATTTTGATAATTGTTTGACTTTCAGCAGAAGCTGTACTGCTTTAAACTGTCACAGCGAATCTAACAATATGTTTTGTATGCACACGTTTGCGCAAGCATTATTATACTATGCATATATTCATGACTTAATGCTGCTTTGTAAATAGGTCATTTATAATTCATAAGGTACACACAGACTGACAATAAATACAAATACATAAAGTAAAAAAGAAACTTAAAAACTCATAGAGTACTCTGGATTATTGTGTCACAGGAGTGTGCGCTCACGTGTTAATTGTCCCTCGCACTGAAGACCATCGTTGTGTTTGTCTCTAAGTGTCAGCAAAAGTGTTTACCAAACACCGTATGTAATCCGACAGAATAATAATGAATAATAATCGCTGTGTAAATGTTTGCCACATGGTAACAGATTTAAAGTCCATTTATTCATGTGTTTGTTCTGAATGAACCGCATTAACTCATTATATTGACATAAAGATTTTAATCACACTGCTGCCGGACGGACTGAATAAACACCACATGTTAGTCTGCCACTTTCAGCCGGAGTTCAATTACATTGTCACCTTTTAGAGAGTGAATCATCAAGTCTTTAAGTGGACGTCAATATTGTGATCAGACGGGTTTGAATCCTGTTGCTATAGATATTATGTAAGAAAACAGAACAATATGACCTTCGAAAAGAAGAAACCAAGATATTAAGGATCAGAAAATATTTTATTGATTGTAAATAAGATAAGACTTTATTTATCCCGAAGGAAATTGTTGTGCCAGAGTAACAAAATACAATAAACACAGCAGCACAACTGTACACTAAAAGTGCAGCAAAAAGAGCAATTAAACATCTACAGACAACATGAAACATAGAAACATAGATGGTCACACAATCAATGCAATTATTAGCAGTCGTTAGTAGTTAGTAGTGCAACAAATAAAACGTTGTGGCAGTTACGTAATTGCACGTTATCATAGCATTATTAATAATACTAATAATAATAATATTGCCATAATTATATAGCAGCGAGTGTTTTGTAATGATGGTAATTATATTGATGTATATTGCACATAGTGTTGGTGTGGAAGTTCTCAGTGCCCTTTACTTAGGGGTGAAGAGTTAAAAAGTTTGATTGCCACTGGGAGGAAAGACCTCCTGTGGCGCTGTGTGGTGGTCTTCGGTGATCTCAGTCTGTGGCTGAAAACCTGCCTTTCATGAAGCACATTCAGGCAGTAGCCATCAATGAAACTCATGAGCACATACTACAAAATAGCTAAAGTAACTGGATGGCCTACCTGCCTGTCAGCCTTCCATCTGGGCACAAACTTATCTCGTGCCCTCATTGGTCATGTGTGCGTTCTTGTGTGTTGGAGGAGGGGCTCTGTAAGGAAGTGGCAGATTTGTTCCGGCTGTGTATTTTCAAATTCTAGCGCACTCGAGCTGGTTTCTCAAATGTACCTACCCCACAGTTGAGCTCACACACACTATTTTATGAACATATAGGTTCACCTGCTGAATTAAAAACAGAACAAATGAAGCAAAGAAAGTGGAAACCATAAAGCAGATTCAGGCAGTAGAAGTATTCACACTTAAAGTATTATCCTACAGAACAGAACAGCTCACAGAGAAGAGAGAACATCTGATCCTTTTACAACAAACACTATGTGATCTTTTTAGATTTTTAGTAACATTGTTATCCTGCTAATCCCCAATGTTTAGAAGTCAGTAATCTCATGATGTCTTTATTTATGTGACTGTAAGGGATCCTCATTTGTTCTCTTCCCTGAGAGATGATGATTGATCCAAACAATATCTATCTATCACTCTGTCCGTCCGTGTAATTGTATTTCTATAGTTTTTATGTTTTCTTCAGCCCTAAATGGTGCTTTGATGTACATCACCCAATGTAGAACATCCATAAAACAGAAGAAACCGAATCTCGAACACACAGTATAAACTCTTGACAGTCCCAGAGAAACTAGCCCAATTTCATAATGAGTAACCAAAAAAAAAACCCCGCTGACGGTAGCCTGCTGAGTTGTTTGGATTGCACTCATGTCATGAAGCAGGAACTGAGAAAAGATGTGAGAGATGTTGCGTTCATCAAAAGAGCTTTAAGCAAACTTAGGGGGTTCAGTTTTAGTGATATATATTTTATAAAAGAAGCCACGGTAAATCAAAAACTAGATCTCCACTTATAGAAAATCAAAAGACTGTGTAATGTTAGACGGGAGGGGAATTATTAATCTAACGTATGATGTCGTTCAGCGTTCATATATTTGGTTGTACAGTCTGCCACTTCGCTGTTAAGGTCTCAAGGCTCAACATCTTGAACAGGACAATCCTCTCTTGGTTATCTATCATATTTACTTTGAAGAATAAGTGTAAAGGCTTCATCTCTTCTGTTTCCGAGTAAACAATAAAATGAACACTGTCACAAAATCTGCTGCTTATATATCTGTCTCCAAATTGCACACCTCTGAATGGATCCAGTCACTGCTTGTTCTAAGACCTCTGATTGGTCAATAAGGACTACATTTTAATACCAGGGTGAATCTTTTGGCAGTAAATAAGCTTCATGACTTCAGCGATTGTACTTTCTGCGTCGACTCCGAGCTTTCGGAGTCGACCAGAAGTTCATGTTACTGTTCTATCGTGCAGTGTTGGAGAGCATCATTAGTTCAGTCAGACAACTCACGTGCTCCTTTAACATGTTTATTAGAAGCAGCATATAGTTGAGTTTGGCGTCTAGGCTCGGGCCTCATCACTCCACAGATATACATAGCACCATGAGTGATGATTAAATAACTAACCCCCGAGCCTACAGGTGGAAGCTGGGGTGGTGGTGGGGCAGCAAGCAGCAGCGACGTAGAGGTAGCTGCAGCAATAGCAGCAGCAAGCAAAGCATGGAGCGAGATCTGGCAGGTTAGATAGAGCGGCATATTAAGGAGACTCTGTTTGGTTGGTTGTAGAGTGGCACGGGGGCGTTATGTATGAATGCAGCATAAGTGCTCGAGTTGACTGCCTGAACTAGCTCGCAGGCTTCGCCCCATGTATGGTATTACTGCCATATGGTAACTTGACAGTGCAGTCAAAGTCACAGATCGCTCGCCTGGTACAGACTGCTATGAAAATGATGGGGGTTAAAAAACACCCATCTCTCCAAAACATGTACGAGCAGTCCATTATCAGACAGGCAAACAAATGGTGTCTGATCCCACCCAGAATTCCAGCTCCTACCTTCTGGTAGAAGATTCAGGGTTCCCAAGAGCAGGCTGATCCGCTATAAGCTCTCATTCCTACCTGTCCATTAAGCTTCTTAACGTTCACATGAAATGAAATGTTGGCCATGAGGGTTGTGCAATAGGTCGCCATTGTCAGTATGTGTGTGTTTGTTCAAACGGTGTATGACTGATGATATGTCTCTTAATGTCCACTATGTTTGTATACATGTATGCGGAACTGCAGGACGGAGTCCAGAACAAATGTCCTTACGGGGACAATAAAGTATATCGTATCGTATCGTATGAAGTCTTTAAAAAATATGTTTAGCTCAGCAGATAGTTTACAGTGTCTTAAAAAAAAACGTTTAGGATGTTTATTGACATTTTTTTTATTTCCGATTTCTACAGTGACATCACCGGCACTTTTCTGTATAGATTAAATCATTTCAATGCTTGGTGCTGCACTTTTTCTCAAGGCGGCTGCATGTGGACACTGTTCTCATTGAAATACATGGATAAGGCACTCGGAAAAAGTTGCTATGTGGACACAGAAGCTAGGCGAATCTCTCCACCACTAGTTTATACAACCCAGAGAAATGTATTAGGGCCTCAGTAGGCCTTTGGTTTGGACCCTTTAAATGGAGAGCTGGAACAACTCTGTTATACAGGAACAATGTATTCTGTTTGCCAGTCTGTAAGCATTGTGTGTAGAACATACTTATAAGCATGTCTTTGATCTCTTTAAGGGCAGAAGGTCTTAACAGTTCATTTAAATCATAGCTTCAATAAAAGGATATGTTTCAAAGGAGACATGGTTTGGTGGACCCTGATTTCCATGATCTTATATTGAAATAATGAAGACACTACTAGCAGAAAAACAAATCATACAAGAAGAGGGGGTTTAAAAAAGCTCCGTTACCAAATATGATCACTTTGATAGCGCTAATGTGTTGTGTTTGTCTCGCTGTGCAGATAAAGCAGCAGCGATGGCTCCAGTCACACATGAGACTGCGACACTTAGCCGGTCAAAAGCTGTGCTTGTTCCCAATGATCCCCATTCATCTACCTTTTTGGAGTATGATTGTTTGAACGTCTCAAATGTCATGACCCAGTTCCCATGCAGGTTTATCAAAAGCGGCATCAAATGAAGCCGTTCATGCGGTGTCAGCAGACACATCAATGATCCGCCTCGACGTGCTCCACATCAAACACATCACTCATATCAGCACTAACATGGACAATGGCGGGAAATCAATTGTGTGTGTGTGTGTGTGTGTGTGTGTGTGTGTGTGTGTGTGTGTGTGTGTGTGTGTGTTGTGTGTGTGTGTGGGGGGGGGGGGGTGTGTGTGTGTGTGTGTGTGTGTGTGTGTGTGTGTGTGTGTGTGTTTTGAAGCAAAATCAACAACTGAAAAACTTTACACAGACTGTAGTGTTTTCTAACCCTGTCTGTCCTCTTCCCTGCAGCCAGGACAGCTCATCACTTCATCACACCACCGGCTGTTTCTGCAGAATAACAAGTATGCTATTAACATATATGGAAATACTGTGTGAAAACAAGTAGCTAACCCTTCCCTCATGCCCGCTGTATGCACCCGTCTTTGCACGAGTCTGAGCGAGTGTGTACGTGCATGCCTGAGTGTGTGTCTGTGCATGTGTGCCCGCTGTGTGCACCCAGATTCTGTGTTCAGAGGGAATTGCTCGCTTTGATGTTCCTCCGATCCAGGCAACTGCTGATACCCCTATTAGCTCGCGCGGAGCTGATGCAAGCTAGTGCTACTCCCCAAAAACCTGGTTCATTTCAATGCTAAGTAGAGCAAGATAGAAAATAAGCTACATTCAAGTGCAGCCCGAGGATGTCAGCATTAAGAGACAAAACCACACACTTTATTTAGGAAGATAAGGCTCTGGAATTAACACGGCGATAATGATGATGATAAAGTCGTCTTCCTGCGAAACAGCCAAAGGGGCAGTGCTGAATCAGAACGGGGGAGGGAGGACGTGGTTGGGGGGGTGAGGAAATAGGAGCCGAGTCACAGAGAGACAGAGAAAGGATGGGAAAAGTTCAGGAGCGATAAAAGAGAGAGGAGAAACTGGAGGGGAGATTTCTCATTACATTACATTACATTGCATTTAGCTGACGCTTTTATCCAAAGCGACTTACAATAAGTGCGTTCGACCAACAAAATACAACCTTGAAGAAAACAGAATCATATAAGTACATCAGGCTTCATAGAGCTAAAACATTTCAAGTGCTACTCAACTGGCTTTAGATAAGCCAGCCCTTTATTAGTATATAAGTGCTTTGTTAATAGTTCTATCGCTCGAAGTGGAGTCGAAAGAGATGAGTTTTCAGTCTGCGCCGGAAGGTGTGTAAGCTATCTGCTGTCCTGATGTCAATGGGGAGCTCATTCCACCATCTTGGAGCCAGGATAGCAAACCCACGTGTTTTTGCTGATGGGAACTTGGGTCCCCTTCACAGCGAGGGTGCAGCGAGCCGTTTGGCTGATGCAGAGCGGAGTGCACGTGCTGGGGTGTACGGTTTAACCATGTCCTGGATGTAGGAAGGGTCAGATCCATTCGCAGCATGGTAAGCAAGTACCATTGTCTTGAAGTGGATTCTAGCAATTATCGGAAGCCAGTGGAGGGAGCGGAGGAGCGGCGTGGTGTGGGAGAATTTAGGAAGATTGAAGACCAGGCGAGCCGCTGCATTCCCCTCTCCCCACTTGTAACGAGTGAAACTGGACTCATCCCTTTCATTCCAAGCACACATTAAGACGGTCTGCCAAGCCTCATACTACCACCTGAGGAACATCTCCAAAATGCGACACTCCCTCACCAAACCAGATGCAGAAAAACTGGTCCATCACCTCCTGCATTGACTGCAATTCTCTGCTTGCAGGCATTCCAACAAAAACCACTCAGAGACTACAATATGTATAAAACTGTGCTGCCCGGATACTCACAAAAACACGCAAATTATTATTATTATAGATGGGAGCGGAGAGAAGAGGCAGGTTTTAAGGCACGATGATGCAGAGAGCAAAAATATGTGCTTTCAGAGTTTTCTGTGGCCTCCCCTCCCCCACTGTGCTTATGAAAGTGTGTTTATATCATTGATGTGTTTAATCTCCTGGAGGATGGATGCTACATGCTAATATCGTTTTCCTGTAGGCCTATCATAAACCTGTAAACTACCCACGTTCCAGATCACAGTTAGACAGGACAGACTAGGGCTGAAAAACAGCCGTGGACTCAGACCAGCCTCATCAATGGAAGCCATGACTTTACAAAGGTTATGTAACCACTTTCAATTAACACTCTCCAGCCAGACCAACGTCAATACACCAACACACATCACATGCTCGTTTATAACTTCCTACTGTGCTTTTTGAGGAAGGAGACGTCCTGTCACCCGGGCGCAGCATAGCATTTCCGACTTGAAAAAGTGGAACTTCTTTTTCTTCTGGACACAGCTGTAGTGCATTGGTTGCAATCTAAATAATAGAAGAGTGTGCTTGGACAACAGTGGACTTGAGCAAGTAAACAATCACTTTTATACGGCCCTGTGTGAACTGCAGATCTTATTTTTCCTCAGAAGAAAATCCCAAAGTGTCATTCCCAGTGGCGGCGCCAGAGTATTTTTATTGGGTAATCTATGGTAGGGCTAACCCATACAGTATTTGTAATATAACTTACATACACGCTATATCGCACCCCTTGACAGTGAAACGCCACGCGTGAGGCTTTTATTAGCTTTTATTAGTCTCCTTTTATCAGCTAAATTACATCGAGAGCAACAGGTGTGAGTTAAACAATACAATAGCCTATTCTGCTAATTCCACGTTGTTACAACATGCTACGCAGCGGCAGAAACAAGAAAAGTTGGCATATAGAATTGACACGGAGAGGGAGAGTGAGGGAGAGTGAGGGAGAGAGACAGAGAGAGAGACACACAGACAGGGGCGGCGCCAGGGGGAGCTAGGGGGTGCTGAAGCACCCCCTAAGCACCCCCAATAAATATGTGTTTTGTTTTGTTTTCGAAAATTATTATTTTTATTAAAGGGATAGTGGAAATGGAACCTCAAATAGTTTCGTTTTAACTTATATACAAGCATAATTACGTACCAAAACAATCACACCTGATTAAAAAAATATAATAATTGCCTTACGCATGTTAGAAGCACTTTATTGCAGCTTCCCCGAAGTTTTTTAGAAACGAAATGTTCGACTCAGCCAAACCGGAAGTGACGAAAACCTAGGAAGACGATACGATAACAAACCATGGCGTCTATGCAGAATGAACGTGGAAGGGCAAATATACCAGACAAAGAAGAAGGATTGTACGAGGTATCCAGTGATGATAGCGAGTCAGAAACATCCTCTCGGCTTTCCTACGAAAATGTCGTTTTAGGAACTGAATCTGAATCCGGTTCAGTAAGCGACGATGGTGACAATATTGAGCCAGACGATGGACCATTACGTCCTTATTTGTTCGAGCCCGAGCCCAAGGTGATGGTTCACGGCATGGGCAATGGCGAGGATGACCAGGACCAGGCGCCAGATGATGCACCCCTACGCACAAATAATCTTGACTGGTAGGTCCCTAAGCATAGCTCACGCATCTTAAGATCACCTGTAGCCTTTACAAATATTAATCATTGTTAACCAGTTAAGCCTGAAGGTCCCCCCAGTGGACCCCTCCCACAGTTTTTTTTCTCTCACATGTCTCAGGGCTTCTTAACATTTATGAAACTATTAATGTTTCATACCCTTTTAAAGGTAAGAAACTCCGCTAACTGACAATAAGAACAATTGTTAGCTAGAAAAAACACAAGAGTAATACCAAGCCTTTGAATTAGCATTGAGCGAAACAATGCTAACTAATGCTAACGCTTTTTTACACACAACACACGGTAGAAATGCCCTTATTACTATCTTAACTGCACAAACAAGATATACGATTTAAAGCTGAGACTCCACAGATTCCACACATGTAATGTCATCACTGTAAGACCTCGAATTCCTGGAGATATCAGCCAGAAAAGAGAAAGTAAACAACATCCGGTTCCAAAAATATTACAATAATTACGTCTTACCTTTTTTGATTTGTGATCAAAAGTTGTGTTCAACGGAATAAAAACGCATCTCAAGGTTAATCCAATGTCGTTGTGTCACGTATAATTTTTCTGTCGCACTACAGCCATACAAAACACATCTATTCACCATAATAAAGACCGGCTATTCACATGCAAATGCTATTGAATGTCCGCCATTGTTTGTGCCCGTCTTCCTATGCTCTCGTCATCACCCGAAGATTCCCGACGATTCCCGAAGTATTTCGTTTCATTGAGAGGGCGCAGTAAAATTGAAAATAAAATGAAATTAGGCGCATGAAATTAAAAAAAATTGTTTATTATGCTTATTTTTAATAAAAATACATAAGTTAAACCCAAAATTCGCGGATTTCCACTATCCCTTTAAATTAAATTAGAAAAATTATTGATTACATCAATGCATGTGAAACAAACAAATGTTTGACCAAAAACATAAAGCCAACACAGGTGATATGATTAGGCCAATGGCCAGCACCCATTCGATTTTTTACCTACCCATAGGCTAAATTACTTTGTGACACTTGAGTGACTTCCTGTTAGCAGCAAAGTGAAAACAATTATCGGTTTTTAGTCCTTAAACGTCCACGTGTGGACACTGAATCAAAACCACCTGAAAGCGAGAGGGATTCTGCACATAATAGGCCTCGTGAGTACAAGTAGCTTACTTCTGGGTCTCTGTGTTTCATTCAAGCTCTGCTCTGTGTGTGTGGCGGTTGCCCGAGCCATTTTGTGTGTGTGCGCGAGCGAGCGAGAGAGAGAAGCTTGCGCACCGGTGGGTATCTACCGGAGATCGTTGTGGTTAGCATCTGGTGCTAGCTAGCCAAGCTAACGGGTATAAGGAGCTTTTTCAACAACAAGGTGGAGGGAGAACTCTCTCCTGTCAGACGGAGAGTCTCAGGTAACCTCAGCTCAGGTGAAGTAAAGGACTCTCAGTGTTTAGATAGTTAACTTTAGTCTAGTTATCTCAGTGGGTCTCAAACGGTTTGTTTTAAAAGGGGAGTGATTTGTAAAATGTCTATGAAGAATGTCCTTGATCTCATATTCTCAAGGAACTGCGCTACTTCTAACCTCTATGTAAACCCGCTCCACACTTCCGATCACTTCTTCATTTCATTCTCTCTACCCCTTTCCAAACATAACAAACTAATCTCTTCTCATCCTGCACCTGTCCGCCGTAACCTTCGTTCCCTCTCCCCCTCCACCTTTGCCTCATCGGTGCTCTCAGCCCTCCCTTCCTCGGACTCGTTCCAACTACTACCTCCAAACTCTGCTGCAGAAACTCTCCTCTCTACTCTCTCATCCTCTCTGGACTCTCTCTGTCCTCTCACATCTCGGCAGGCTCGTCAGTCCCCTCCTGCTCCCTGGCTAAATGATGCACTGCGTGCTAATAGAACCATCCTTCGGGCAGCAGAGCGGAAACGGTGGAAATCCAAACACCATGAGGACCTCCTAACCTATCAGGCTCTCCTCTTTCTCTGCTTCGATCTCTCAGGCAAAAAGCACTTTCTTTCAAGATAAGATCCAATCTTCCTATTCCAATCCCAAAAAACTATTTTCCATCTTCTCCTCCCTCTTGGACCCTCCAAAAGCCCCTCCCCCCTCCTCACTTCTGTCAAGCGACTTTGTTAACCACTTTGAAAAAAAGGTTGATGATATTCGCTCTTCTTTTTCTGACTCACCTTTACTCACCGCTGGGTCACCAGACCCTCCTTCCACCAACACACTTACCTCCTTTTCCCCTCTCTCTCCAAGTGAGGTTCTTACCCTCATTACCTCTGCCCGCCCTACCACCTGTCCTCTGGACCCCATCCCTTCAAACCTCCTTCAGACTATCGCTCCTGATATTCTATCGTTTCTCACCCATTTCATCAACACTTCTCTATCTTCTGGTCACTTTCCCAACAGTCTCAAGGAGGCAAGAGTAAACCCTCTCCTAAAGAAACCCACTCTCAACCCGTCAGATGTTATAAACTACAGGCCTGTCTCTCTACTCCCGTTCCTGTCTAAATCACTTGAACGCACTGTCTTTAAACAACTCTCCTGTTATCTCCATCAGAACAACCTTCTGGATCCGCACCAGTCTGGTTTCAAGGCAGGTCACTCCACAGAAACTGCTCTCATTGCTGTCACTGAGGAACTGCACACTGCCAAAACTGCATCCCTCTCCTCTGTCATCATCCTGTTGGACCTGTCTGCTGCATTCGACACGGTGAACCATCAGATCCTCCTTCACACTCTCCAAAAACTTGGAGTTTCAGGCTCTGCACTTTCCCTCCTCACCTCATACCTCAAAGACCGTACCTACAGGGTGACTTGGAGAGGGTCTGAGTCCGACCCTTGTCAATTAACTACAGGGGTCCCTCAGGGCTCTGTTCTTGGTCCCCTCCTCTTCTCCCTGTACACAAACTCGCTCGGATCAGTCATTAGCCCGCATGGTTTTTCATACCACTGCTACGCTGACGACACCCAATTAATTCTGTCCTTTCCCCGCTCAGAGACCCAGGTCGTTGCACGCATCTCTGCTTGTCTAGCTGACATCTCTCAGTGGATGTCTGCTCATCACCTCAAGCTCAACCTTGACAAGACTGAGCTGCTCTTCCTTCCGGGAAAAGATTGTCCCACTCTTGACCTAACAATCAACATCGGCACCTCAGTTGTTTCCCCGACTCAGACTGCAAGGAATCTGGGTGTGACCCTAGATAACAACCTGTCCTTCACTGCAAACATCGCTGCTACAACCCGTTGCTGCAGATAC
Organism: Gymnodraco acuticeps; assembly: GCF_902827175.1. Taxonomy (NCBI): domain Eukaryota; kingdom Metazoa; phylum Chordata; class Actinopteri; order Perciformes; family Bathydraconidae; genus Gymnodraco; species Gymnodraco acuticeps. The sequence goes on from NW_022991046.1 coordinate 1,137,037, forward strand.
ACGCTTTACAACATCAGGAAGATACGTCCCCAGCTGACTCAGAAAGCGACTCAGGTTCTGGTCCAGGCTCTCGTCATCTCACGCCTATACTACTGCAACTCCCTCCTGGCTGGTCTACCTGCATGCGCCATCCGACCTCTGCAGCTCACCCAGAATGCAGCGGCTCGTCTGGTCTTCAACCTTCCTAAATTTTCCCATACCACTCCGCTCCTCCGCTCACTTCACTGGCTTCCAGTAACTGCTAGAATACACTTCAAGACACTGGTACTTGCATACCATGCTGCGAATGGATCTGGCCCTTCCTACATCCAAGACATGGTTAAACCGTACACCCCAGCGCGTGCACTCCGCTCTGCATCAGCCAAACGACTCGCTGCACCCTCGCTGCGAGGGGGACCCAAGTTGCCATCAGCAAAAACACGTGGGTTTGCTATCCTGGCTCCAAGATGGTGGAATGAGCTCCCCATTGACATCAGGACAGCAGATAGCTTGCACATCTTCCGGCGCAAACTGAAAACTCATCTCTTTCGACTCCACTTCGAGCGATAGAATTATTAACAAAGCACTTATATACTAATAAAGGACTGGCTTATCTAAAGCCAGTTGAGTAGCACTTGAAATGTTTGGCTCTATGAAACCTGATGTACTTATATGATTCTGTTTTCTTCAAGGTTGTGTCTTCCTGGTCGAATGTACTTATTGTAAGTCGCTTTGGATAAAAGTGTCAGCTAAATGCAATGTAATGTAAAAATAAATAGAAAATATGTTTACAGTTCTGTTTCATATGGATGTTGAGAGATGTATCCATATCTCTTAATGTTGCTCTCAAAGTGCACCAGATTGATGCTTTTAACTTCAATATTTAAAAAAAATCTTCCCGGGGAAACATGCCCCCGGACCCCACGGGAGGAGGTGAGGACCCTCCTAGAGGACATGAGGTCCACTCCCCACTTGTAAAAATAGCACTTTACCCCTGCTTACACCTATATGCCGTGAGCTGATTATCGAGCCTTCATTGTTACAGTCGTGGGTGCACTGTGTGTGTGTGTGGGGAGTGTTGCAGTAGAAAATTCAACTGTAGCGCTGGTGCATTAATGGGAAACCCTTAATGTTTGAGCACCCTCTATGAAACGTCAAGCTACCCCACAGCACCCCCTAGAGAAAATCTCTGGCGCCGCCACTGCACACAGACACAGGTAAACAGAGAGAGACAGACACAGAACACAACAGGTGGCCTGTATCTCTATTGTCATACAAAACACTTTTTCAAATGACCCATTATTACAAAAATATATTCAAAACTCACTATTCACTCTTCAGGTGGGTCGTGTGACTCTGGCACCTATTCGACTTGTACCTCAATGCAAGGGCGTTTAAGAACAAATCTATCCATCCGAAATATACAATTAATCCTAGAAGTTCTGCTGTCTGTCTGCAATTTACTCGGCGCGAGTTTGGGGACTTTTCACTGTGAACGTGACGAATCAGTAATGCATGACGCAGCAGACCCAACGTTTCGTTGCTCTGATTGGCTGTGGGTCCATTTAAATTGCATTCGGAGGCATTTTGATCTGACCGCGGCTGCGCTGATATTATAACGCGAGAGAATTTCCACACATTTAGTGTATAAAACTCCCCCACTACTAGCTGCTGAGGGCTCTTCCATGTGCAGAGAACTGTCAGGAATGACTCATTCCTGACAGTTCTCTGCACATGGAAGAGCCCTCAGCAGCTGCGTCACGATGCCATAATCTTACCTCAAAATTACTGAAGATATCTGAACTTGGTGAGTAAAAACAAAATGTTTATGCGTTAATAAATGAATGTGTGCTTATCGTCAGCCGCCCTGTGTTACTGCCCAATCTGTGATTCTCCAGAACTTACAGATGGCCAGTAAGCTCCTGCTGTTACACATCAGATAGGTTTCTGGCATGATGTCCCTTTATTTATGTGCGAGGGCTAACTGTTGCCTTGACTAAGATGTTTCCGTGATATAAACACTAGCCTGTGGGTCCGTTTAAGCCTGGCAGCGAGGAAATGTCTGTTTTCCTCTTTGGTTCAAATCGAGATGTCGGGACAACTTTAGTACAGCATGAGAAGAGAGGCTAGATCAGTGATTCTCAAACTTTTTTCAATAATGTACCCCCTTTGAAAAAAAAATTCAGCCAAGTACCCCTGATCAGCACAAAAACTATTTGTTAGGGGGAAAATGCCTATATAAAGAGGTACAGCACAGCGCTGCACCATCGGTGTCTGATTTATTATTTATTTCAACAACATTGTAACTGAGAAACACTTAAATGCTACATTTCAAATGTTTACAATCCATCACTAAATTCATGGCAAACCAATTTTAACATCATGCAATAACACTGAGACGACATTAGCTGCATTGAACTCATCTTTTTAATAAGTTGTACAATGTAGTGAGAAACATGGGCTTGTGCTTCACTGAGGATCTTTGTCATTCTGACAGGGAGGCAACCTGCAGTTATTACACTTCGCGTTTTGAAATAAGTGTAACTCTAGTCTATTAATATAAAACCCACACTGCTCAAACTTCCTTACTTTTCCTAAAATTGGTATATTTACCTTTTTTTTTTTTTTATTAACATAAAATAAATCTCACGTACCCCCTGCAGTACTCCAACGTACCCCTAGGGGTCCGCGTACCCCCATTTGAGAACCACTGGGCTAGATGTTGCAGAAAGGTGATTACAATGTGTAGTGTGAGTCAACCACAGACTGTTTACGGTTTGTCCGGCATAACATCTGAAATGTTATATATGTTTGGAGGCGTGTGGTGCAGTGGGTTGTGAGTTGGTATTCGGATCAGGAGGTCACAGGTTCAAACCCCACTGCAGTCAGCATGTCGTTGTGTCCCTGGGCAAGACACTTCACCCCAAATTGCTCCTGTGGGGATTGCCCACAGTATTGAGTATGTAAGTCGCTTTGGATAAAAGCGTCTAACAAGTGACATGTAATGTAATGTAATATAATTTGAACCTGAAGACGACATTCAAACAGATTGTTGGAGCCTGAGAGTTCCCAAGAAGTCATTTTGTTTACAACAAGGCCCAGGTTGTTCTTTGTTTGTGTTTCCTTTTCATTTCCCCCACACTTAGGGGTTAGGAGCCCACCTCCCAGTCATCCCACTCTTCTTTCGCCCTACTTTTCCTGTTGTCTTGCCATTGATAACGCCATCTGTGCATTGTTACGCTGCAGCATGAAAAGCAAATCGGCCTGCAGAAAATAAATGGAAAGACTTTGAACCTTACAACTCGGCGAGGTTTATTTGTCAGACGTAAGCCTGCAGTGCCTTTCCTGTAATCAAAAAATACCCACAAGTTAAAATGTCACGGACTAATCCAACTTGACAGCACGCTTAGTGTGATGAGGAGTTCAGATGCCTAAAGCCAACGGAGGAAAATACGAGCGAAATAAAAAAGACAAAAGATGACTTTCAAAGTTGTTGTTAAGTTGTTAATCACCAGAGAAGACTTTCACATAATGAGATAAGAAGTATATTAATTAGGGATGCACGATATTGGTTTTTTGAAACCGATACCGATACCGATAACTTCCTGCTTCTCAAGACCGATACCGATAATAATATAATATATATATATATTAAATGTACCTGTAGTTTTTGCACACCTGGTGGTAAAAAAAAGACTAGTAGTGAGCAAATGACATGAGCATTACTACTATGAACAAAACAAAGCCAAGAACAGTTTGGACTCTTCAAAGTGACCATATTTATTTTCCCAAATAAAGTTCTTGCCTTTTTCAAAAGCCTCGTCGATAGGTAAAAGCCCCGGTGCCTTTGCAGCTGGCTTTGGATTCGCCGCTAGTTTAGCAGTGCAGGCGTCTTCGTACGCTTTTAACACACCATCGTGGCGATGGCGATGTTTCAGGTGACTAATCAGGTTGGAAGTATTATAACTCGTTGCCTTTTTCCCTCCTCGTGGAACTTCTGCATTTGTTAATACAAATAGCAAGCGAACTATCTAACTCTGAAACTTTGAAATAGTCCCATACTACCGGCGACATGTTTGTTTACTGTCCTGGCTTCACGGCCGCACACCATTTACGTCACAGCCAGGCATGAGTTAGGGAGCGCTGGATTTGTGAAGAACTCCCCTCTTCCTAAACCACTAATACCACAGTACTGGCAAAACGGGAGGAGCCGAGTGAAAAACAAGCGCCCCTCATCCCAATCCACCCACACCGCAGTATTTTTTTCTTTTTTTTTACCCAAAAAATATATTGTATATTATCGGGGCTATTAATACTTTTATCGGGTTTATCGGGATGACGTCATAATTTCTAATATCAGACCGATAATTATCGTGCACCACTAATATTAATGCCCACATAGTTACAATGACCTTTGTTTTGGGGGTTGAAGGAAGAAGTCAACACCTTCAAACATGGAAGACTTGGCGCACACTTGTAGCTGCGACAAAAATCGATGTAATAAATCATATTGTAATAAAAAGCTGAAGAAGACGGGTTGCTCTTCTCTGTCATTTCACAACGAGTCATCTTTGAATGCCAGCGCTCGCAGACTTTTATTTAAACAGAGATTTAAAAGGCTGGACGTGGAGGAGCTGATAACAGCATTCATCCGTTCAAACAGCTAGAGGGTTAAACTGTAAATCTGAATATCCGTACCTGCTTTGTAAAAAGAAAAAGAGCCTTGAAATACGTTTGAAATGCTCTTGCTTCAGCATGACCTCAGCTCGAGATACTGCATGTCTGCAATGGGTTTTATGTTTCTGGTTAGGTTTCCATGGCACCAAATGTCTCACAAAGACGCTTAAAACTGCAAAGAAGGTTATTATTTTATTCCACATTTAATCCGGGTTGGGAGGGTTACCTTAAACAAGTACTCCATTACAATAACTAGTTACCTGTAAAACCTGTAAACTGATGACTTTCCCTTACTTCTGGATTACCTCAATATCAAATGCAATGCAAATAAATAAAAGAGAACACAAATATCAATATGACCTAAGTGTATAATGTAAACGAAGACAACAATATGACCTTAGTAAAGGAGAAGCCAAGATATTTGGGATCAAATATCAATCAATCTATCAATGTTTATTTATATAGCCCAATATCACAAATGTTACATTTGTCTCAGTGGTCTTCACAGTTTGTACAGAATATGATTGTTTTGATAGTTAAACCTGCCTTTCATGAAGCAGATTCAGGCAGCAGTGTAGACTCACTCTTAAAGTATTATCCTACAGAACAGCACAGCTCACAGAGAAGAGATAACAGCTGATCCTTTTACATCAAACACAATAGGCGTACTTTTCCCACTTTAGTGCCGATATAGTTCCGAAATGTTGCGTTCACACCAAAAAGAGCCGGAACTCAAATTAGTTAATGATTAGTTACCTCTTTTCCGTCCCAGCAGCTTCTACTGAAGCCAGTCCCCAACTCCGAGGACTCCGGGCGGCAGTATACGCCGTGAAGTTGTTTGCGGCCTGCCAGTAAACCCAAAGCAGAAGAAGAAGAAGTGACGTCAGCGGCTTCATTTGCGTAATCCTCCCTCAGGGACTTATTCCCGTGTGAACGCGATCTGTACTTAGTTCATGAGAACTAAAGAGTTCTGATGAACTAAGTTCTCATGAACCTTTGTGGGAAAAGTACTGCGGTGTGAAAGCACCTAATATGCTATTTTTAGGTTTTTAGGAACGTGTAATCCTGCTAGTATATTACCCAATGTTTACACACATTTCTTTGTTTCTTAATTATTTAATCCCGTTACATGAAATCTGTTACTCCCCATTGAAATAAACTAGACCTAACTACTTCCTGTTTGACTAGGAGCGATATGTTAAACAGCTGCTCAAAGGCCACTGGTCTCTCTGTGCCAAGATCCTCCAAAATAAAGTCCACCACACACACACGCACACACCACACACACACACACACACACACACACACACACACACACATCCTGCCCCCCGATTCAACTTTCCGAGGCTTAATAGGAAACCTGATTTTCGAGCGGTGCCAAAGGCATGACGCCCTGACTAAACTAACTCTTCACAGCGGGGGGGGGGGTCAGGAACTGTGAGGAGAGGATAGACGAGGAGTTCAGAGAAGGAGAAATGAATGCCAATGCAGAAAAAGAGCCTCTCAGCGAGGATGCGCACGGCTAATGAATACGGAGATGAGTTTATGAGCATTTCTAGGTCACGATTGAAATGAACGGCATGTTTGTTGTTTAGTGGAGGAGAGGAACACAGGCTGATGGAGCGTCAAAGACTCTCAGAGCATCCAGACAAAGGGTTTCTGACGGTTGTAGATGAACATCTGAAAAGATGTCTTTAAACAATAAAAAGGGTTTCCACAGCATCTTACTCACTTTATACTGACTTGAAAGTGAACTTGTTCTTATCAGACAAAACACATCCTTGACTAAAGGGACATGGCTTTAGGTCCATTTGTTTGTTTCTGTCTCTATGTTAAGATCTTTGAAGGTCCGCATCATTCGTAACAACCAATACATGATTATAAAATGCTTCATGGTCTTGTCCCCCCTCTGCTCAATGAATTTGTATTAAAGTCTAAACACATCAACCAAAGCTGCTTCCAGAGGGGATTACAAAAGCAATTTTGGGCAGTCAGACTTTTCCCTGGGATAAATACAAAATATCAGATGAATACAAAATAAAAAAACATGAAATATAGACATCTTAATAAGATAAAGTCAGAATGTGCAGAACAATTATCAAATAAAAATGAAATAAATATATTTATGGAACTATACAAAATTAAAATATATTTTACAATAAAAGATCAAATTAAAAATAAGTAAAAATAATACTATTTCAGAAGGTAGACAGTATAACTCTATACAAATAAATAAGCATTAGAAGTTAAAGTGAATTGTCCAAAAAAGTATACAACATATAAAACATATATAAGCATAATATTAAGTTTAAGCAAAATGCAGAAAAAAATATAAGATTAAAACAATATTTGTAGCAACATAAGATATTAGTTTATATATTGTTCAATGTACTTTATAAGGTGGATAATATAGTGATGTCAGCATCGAGTGTGTGGCGGCTCACATGCCAGTTGGTAGGTGTATAAATGTGTGTGTGTGTGTGTGTGTGTGTGTGTGTGTGTGTGTGTGTGTGTGTGTGTGTGTGTGTGTGTGTGTGTGTGTGTGTGTGAGTGTGTGTGTAGAACTTGGCTCGGTTTGTGTTCACAGCGTGTGACTCCCCCCCCGCTGCTGCAGGAGTAGAGAGCAAGGGTAGGGAACATGCCAAGTACACACACACACACACACACACACACACACACATACCATGTATACATCACTTCAGGGGACATTACATTGACTTACATGCATTTCCTGGAGACTTATCCTAACCTTAACCTTAACCAACACATGCCTAACCCTAACCCTAAACCTAACCAAGTCTTCACCCTAAAATTAATGATTCCCCTTATGGGAACCTCCAATTTGTCCCCATAAGGGAGACGAGTCCCCACACGTGACTGTGCAAACAGATTTAGGTCCCCACAAGTATAGTAATGCTAGACCACACACACACACACACACTCTTTAGCCCCTTTCACACCAGCGCTTTTTCCGGCTCAGAGCTGGAGCCTGAAAAGCGCCGGTTTTTCCTGTTCACACCGCAGCGGCGCCGGCTCTTAGCTCCGGAATCCGGTTCCTTTCCAGCTCCAAAAAATGGTCGGTCTAGAGGCAAGAGCTTCGGAGCTAAGAGGTGGCGTCGCTTACGTCTCTCTTACGTCGAGGCGTGCAGGAAACTAAACCCTCCTCCCCGGCTAAGGGGAACTGGGGATATGTATCAGCTGCTTGTGTGAGTCAGACAGTGAATACTTTAGAGCGGCCGCAGCAGTGTGAGCTAACCGGGAGCTAACGGGAGAATAAACTCCCGTGGAAGAGCAGCCAACACTGCAGCGGTCGGTAAATGCTGCAGAAACACATTATTAAACAATGAACCACGGCACTCTGGAGAAAAGCATAAGGTTGGAGAAGTCGTTATTTAATTTAATCTGGCTTCGTGTGATTAAAAGCAACACGATCATCGACGCGACGCAGTTCCCCGTTGTTGTTGTTGTTGTTGTTGTGAGCGCCGTAATGCCGTTGGGGAGCAAATCAGCAATGTAAACGGTGACGTCATGACGCAGCAGCGGCAGCACCAGTCGGGCTCTGGGCGGTGTGAACAGAGCGGGAGCAGAAAAGGGAAACCGGAGCTGAACCAGAAAAGCTCTAGCTCGGAGCTAGAAAGGGAAAAGCGCTGGTGTGAAAGCCGCAACAGACACACACACACACACACACACACACACACACACACACACACACACACACACACACACACATCAATAAACCTGTATAGATTTAAAGGGAGATTACAGACACTTACCTCTTCTGTTTAAATTGTTGTTATTGTGTGAAGTGTTATAACTTTCATACATGTAAAGAAAATTGAATTATTTTTTTAATTAATTACGTTGTTTATAAATTAATCTGAGGGCCGCAAAAAGAGGAGGTGGGGGCCGCCATTTGCCCATCCCTGATATAGAGTATGTCCAGATTACAATTTTCAAATAATTACTTCTGAATCTTCTTCATGAAATAAATAAAAGGTTCAACAATTTGTTCTTCATATATTTTGTTCTTCCTTAAGTAGAATGAGACTGGGTAGGTGTTCATTAAATGGCAAACATGTTCAAGATAGGTGGTGCTTCACGATTAGGGTAAAATGATAATATCTTCTCAGGTCATTTATGAGAGACAGTTCTTCATTTTATGGTTTACTTAATCAGTTAACCCTCCTGTTGTCTTCGGGTCAAATCCGATCGATTTACTACTTCCATCAATCATAACTTTTTGTTTTACATTTGATTGCATTAAGGCTTCATGATATCCTTCACAGTAGACATTTGAACATATGAAATTGCTGATCACCACTTTCATTGCATTTTGGATGATTTAGTGAACTTTGTAACACCATGGTGTTCCCGGTCAAACATGACCGCCATAAAGAAAATAAATTAGTAACCATCCGGATCAGATAAAACACACACACACACACACACATACACAGAACAATTTGATATGTTTCCCGCTCTTATGTGCCCCTCCCCCCACATGGATCACACCTGGCAAACGCAATACATGTTCAGTGTCTGTTCTTTGTATATTTACTGCAGTTTTTCATGTATACCAGTAGTCTGATACAATATGTAAAGTTTGAAAGGGTGTTAAATGAAAGTTGGTGATGATTAATGGGTTTTGTGTTAATGTATTAGCAGTTAAAACAGGACCGGTCAAATTTGACCGCGAACACCAAAGTAAGGGGGGGAACGAAGACAATAGGAGGGTTAAGATAAGATTTACTTTATTGATCCCAATTTGGTATTTCATTTTGTCACAGCAGCTTGTAGAAAATGCATTGTACGTAATGTGAAAATAGGAAAAGGTCAAATATAAACATCTTAATGTAAAACAGCACTAAAAAAGTCAAATATATACATACTGACAGTGAAAGATGCATATCTGTATATCTGTTGTATTACTTTTTTTGTTTTTAAAACACACTGCTGTTAAATATCCAAAATGATAGACACTGTATCAATTGGGGACCTCCATGAAAGTTGGATTAATGCATACTTATTAGAAAAGGAGTTATAATAGAACAACGACAAAAACAAGTATTTGGTAAAAAGTAAACATATTGTAATAGCCAGCTTGAGGAGCCCAGGTTTTACACACTGTCTTTAAACTCATATTGTCTCATGCAATGAACTGCAGCTGGTCACATGACCCGTTTCATCATACTGAACCCCTGGAGATCAATGAGAAACACATTAAAGACTTCCCTTTTTTTTAAAAAGCACAGGCCTGGCTGACCCGTCCCTTTCATATCCTCGAGTTAATTTAAAATGTAAATCAAGAATAAGTCTTCATGCATATCATTTGAACATAAAACACCAGCGCCACACCATTCTTGAGGTGTTGTGTTTTTTCTACAGCCTGAAGCTAGAGAAGAGAAATTATTCCTCTCCAGATGTACTGCATATGGATGAATGAACGAGTGCCATGGAGATCAGGCGCTTCCAATATGCAAATAGGGAGACTAATCACTCGCAAAATAAAAATGACCAGCATCAGCAGGATTCCTGCCTCCCTCGAATAACACAGCTGAACACTAGAGTTCACCCAGCGTGTGTTTCTGAAGACCCGCCCCATGTGTTCAGCAATGAAACAGCTAACACCTTGTTTCTCTATTCTCTGCATTTATACAGTTTTGGCCGAGGTCAAGCAGGTATTCACAAAAGTAATTAAAGCGTGTGTTTGTGTGGCGTTGCAGCGTGTGTGTGGATGTCCCAGTTTAACCACAGGTCTTGGCTTGGTTTGTGTTCACAGTGTGCGACGCTCCTATACGGTTTTGGCTGAGGTCAAGCAGGTATTCACAAAAATAATTAAAGCTGCACGAATGAATAATTACAGTCGATGGTATATGTCCTACTCTCTAACGCCGGTTTATTTATATTTTGAGATGTTTATATTTTAGAATTTCTAATCTTTTCGTTGAGCAATCCCTTGTTTTTTATGCTGCTGCAAATTTGTGTAACCATGGGTCAAATGTGTGTAACCATGGGTCAAATGTGTGTAACCATGGGTCAAATGTGTGTAACCATGTGTCAAATGTGTGTAACCATGTGTCAAATGTGTGTAACCATGGGTCAAATGTCTGAGTGTGATGGGAAACGGCCGACAGGTGCAAACAGATGAAATACAAAGGAAAAAAAGACACATACCAAAACACATGCTAATGAAGAAACATCCCTCTCACTGGAAACTAATATAAAATATAAATTGTATCGGCTAATGTTAACAATATGATTGCATGAGTCCTTCCAAGTGTATGCAGACCTGCTTTAAACTAACTAGCTAACCTAGCTAACATTTCAAATAATGAAAAAACACTTACAATTATGAAACAGACTCACTGTGCAAGACTGACCCAAACGTCAACCAGCGCTCCGTCACAGCTGTGTTTTGTTTTTCAGTGTCCCCTGGTTTCCGTTGTGTTTGAGCTTCTTGCAGCACTTTGTTTTATGCAGTGCTTTTAGTAACGCTGTGTTTCATCAACTTTTTCATAAAATGTCTCTTTATCAACATTTGTTTTGCCACATTTCTGTTTTTATATGTGCATCGGTCTTGAAAGTGCAGTGCGGTGGAAATGTGTTGGGCCTTTGCAGTTGCACCTGTCAGCCACCCTACCATTGTACAAAAAGAGAGCTGTTAGTTTAGGTACTGTAAGTATATATTGCAGATTATACTTTTGTACCTTTACTTAACTATCATTTTGAATGAAAGACTTTGCCTCATCTTACTTTTATTTGTCATTTGTCTGAACAGTAAGTCTGCTCTGAGTTTTCTCCAGTTTAAAAGTCACCATGTTTTGGATTTTGAGTGTCAGTGTGTGTGTGTGTGTGTGTGTGTGTGCGTGCGTGCGTGCGTGCGTGCGTGCGTGCGTGCGTGCGTGCGTGCGTGCGTGCGTGCGTGCGTGCGTGCGTGTGGCGTTTCAACCGTAAATCACGACATGCAAGGCTGTCTGATCTGGGTTGATGTGGGTTAAACAGTGTTGCACGCAACCATTGGCCCAGAAGTGTGTTTGTGTGTGTGTGTTTGTCTGCCACTAAAACACGACATTCTGACATAGAAGCCTGCCTCAGGGGTGACGCAGGGTTAATGAAGGATTTAAGCACACACACACACACACACTCACACACACACACACACACACACACAGGCGGGTCTGCTACACACCTCTTACTACTACTTTCTCTTCCACTTCTGCAACCTTTTATCTATTCATCAATTATAAATGCATGTGTGTGTGTGTGTGTGTGTGTGTGTGTGTGTGTGTGTGTGTGTGTGTGTGTGTGTGTGTGTGTGTGTGTGTGTGTGTGTGTGTGTGTGTGTGTGTGTGTGTGTGTGTGTGAGATCATTCCGTGACTAGAGCATGCTTACTACAAGTGGAGAAAGGAGTGTAATGTTCATGAATGAAATATACACAGTGGGGCTGCACAGAGGAACTCTCTGTGTACCAACACACTTACTATCAGCACAACAGCTGAGTAATGAGAGCCGGATGAGAGTTGACAATAGTTTTTACTTCAAAACAAAGCAAGGAATAATTGAAAACATTCTGTTTTTAAGGGAGCATTAAACATTTTAGATCTTAAAGGGGACCATTTTGGTGCTGGAGATAAACTCCCTTTTGTGGGAACGATAGGATTTTAGTCGTTGAATACCATTAAAATTCACAAAAACATATATATCACATTTCAGGAGATTTGAGAATTCTGACTCCACCCCTTTATAAGAAGCTAAGGTCTTTTAAATCTCTAAGATGCAGCATTATTTTTCTCATAATCCTTTAAACAAATGAATGGATAGGGACCAACCTGTACTAGCTCCCCCAACGAGCAAAACATCAAACCACACCCAATTGTCTTTATTTTACAAATCAGACTGGCAGCCATTGCATTGGCTGTAGCAGCAGTATAATTAAATGCCTGGTGACGGCCATTTATCAGTGACCCGGGTTGTTGACGCCTAAAGTGTCGGAGCAGAGGTGTGGCGGCGGCTCGTAGCGGTTCATGGCGGGTCGGAACACTTATTGGATTGATACTAATTGGTGGGGCCTTGCATCGGGAAACTAAGGCAGCGCTAATTGGCGGTCAGAGACATTTTTCAAGGACATCTCAAACACAGGCATCTGCCGCACTCCTGAGCTATTGCAAACACACACAAACACACACACACACACACACACATGCACAAGCGTTGGACAAACAGTGGCATCTGTGCTTCTCAGCGGCAGGCCGAGGCTGAGCCGAAGGTGTTTTCTGCGGTGAGCTACGGTATCTTTCTGAAAGGATTCACCGTGAATGTATCTGACGTTTGACTTCGAACGAGTGTCTGGGTCCAAGCGTCAATATTTGCACACTCAAAGCCACCGATGAGTCACTGCGAGTGGAAGTGAAAGTAGCAGACATGGGAAGGGCAAACTCATCAATCCCGGAAACCCGGCAGGATAGAAAAACACAAAAGACTCCATCTCTCCTCCGCGCTGCTAAGAGCAGGATTAGGCCTTCTTACCGCAGAACAATAGGTGGACTGTTGTGCTGATGACGTTAATCAGGAATGTTTTCTCTCGCCTTCATCTGCCGGCATGGGCTTCATGCTCGCTGTTAGAGAAACACAACGACCATGCAATCACCCCGCGATGTAGTATACAGATGGTAAGGCCTTAAACCTCCAAAGGGCCATTCACTCTTTATTTCTTCATCGAAAAGTCCAGGATTTGAACCTTTTACACACTATCAAGCCACATTGTACAATGCTTTACAAATGCTGATTAGTTGAATACATGAATTAAAAGCAAACAAATAATTTGTCTTTAATGAATCAGGTGTTCAGCTTCTGCATTAAAAAAAAAAAGAGACGGTTGCAAACTCATCAGGTATGAAAAAGGTGAATAGAATCCGAAAAGGAGTCCAATGGAGGCATTTCAGGAGGGGGTAGGTGTGGGGGGGGGGGGGGGATTTTAGCCTTTGCAGACCATTTACATGCACTAAAAACCTCTATAACACACTACAGGAAAGGGAAACCCCAAAAAGCAAAATAAGGCCCCTTTAAAGTTACATTAAGTGACTTCAAAACTTGACTCTGGCTGTAGTGGGAATTGTAGTGGAACTATTTATATCCATGCAGAGAATACTATACATTAGTGGTCCTTGGACTTCAGTCGTCTGACTGTTGAACTTGTACTCTGTGCGGGGCTGCAGGTCAGAAAGGTCATGCAGGGCTGCGTGTCTGAATGGGACCAGTGCATGACTGATTCTCCAGTCTGAAAAGTGTGTGTGTCTGTGTTTGTGTGTGTGCTCTCCAACTGGTCAAGTTACTCCAGTCTCTTCTCTCCTCTCCGACTGCACGCCTCACTGACCTAACACTGTCTGGAACTCCTCCTGTGTGTGTGTGTGTGTGTGTGTGTGTGTGTGTGTGTGTGTGTGTGTGTGTGTGTGTGTGTGTGTGTGTGTGTGTGTGTGTGTGTGTGTGTGTGTGTGTGTGTGTGTGTGTGTGTGTGTGTGTGTGTGTGTGTGTGTGTGTGTGTGTGTGTGTGTCCGGCAGAGAGAGAGAGAAAGACAGCCAGCCCCCGGGAAGTAGGATGGTGTGATAACACTCAGAAATGATAGCTTAGCCCTGGAGAGCACTTGACACGCAATATCTCCTCCTTCCTCAGATCGACACATACACACAAACACACACACACACACAGCTGTCACAGTGAAGGGTAAACAAGCAGCACCAAGGGCTCCAGGAGCAGGCAGGGGGAAGAGACTCGGCCTCATCTGTATGTGTGTGTGCCGGCGTCTGCGCGTGGGTGGGAGTGGCGTCTGTGTGTACGTATGTGTGAAACATAAGTAAAGTGGACCAAATTGAGTATATTGCCACTCAAACAATAGACAGAGGGAAAAATCTTGCAGTCAACGTAGACAAGCAGCTTCTGGATCTTATCTCACCTTCTGTCTGAGTTTTCCCAATTCCCCTCCCACCTTTCACCAGCAGACAGTGTGATGGAGCATTAAAATGTCAGACGTATAGGCACATCAGATGGTGTGGCAGCGCATACAGCTCCCTATATGTGGAGTGCATGAAACTTTTCTTCTGACATGTTGGGCAGAAGCATCTTAAAGCTCGGTAGAGTGGAATACTGTGAAATTAGTAAATGCAAATAGGAGCTCGGAGCACAAAAATCAATTTTCCCACCATGAGAGCGTCACGTGAAGGAGAATTATCTAATTAGCCCACTGGCAGATTATTTCTTGTGTGAAGGAATATAACTCACAACAAAATGACCTGAAGTGTTTGCTTCACTTGGACCTCATCATTCTTTAGGTTTAAATTATATTGAGATACTGTACTAAATAATTGCACTTTATTAACCCCTCTAAACACACTGCACCAATAATAGTTTTTCTCCATATAGTCTCTGTGCCTTGATCGGTAGGACCAGCTTACTGTCAAATATGTTGTAGGAATATGAGGCGGTCAGAAAACCTCAAGTAGAAATTCAAAGTAATATCCAAAGCAAGGACTTTTACAAGCTTCTCTTTGCATTTGTCAAATTATTGTTCCCCAAGGACGAGTGCTAGTCTGAAAGCAACAAAGCAGAAAAATTTCAGAGCGAGATATTCAGATAATGAAGAACACAGAGACATACAACAGAGATTTGAGAGGACCAGCACTCAAAAGGGATTGGAGCAAAATACATTTGGGAACCAAGGTACGGCTGAAAACACTCAACAGGAAATATGGCTTGAAAAACTCTGCCTCTCCTGACGTGGCATGGAACAAGACGAATAGATCTAGGACAAAGGAGACGACAAAGGGAGACGAGAACTTAAAAAGAAAAAGGTGGCAACAATCAAGAGTGGGGCTGACAATCACACAGGTGGGAAAACACAAGGCTGCTCTGAAACAATACAGAAAGATTAAATACAATTGGACATGACTAAACATAAATACAAATATAAATCTAAACATTGACCAGAAACTCAACATGAAACATAGTAGTTAACAAACTATACATGACATGGGTCAACAACAACTGAACAAGCCAACATTAATAAACATGGCATGATGTTAAAAACAGTCAAAAGAAAATTAAAATTCAACCAAGAAACAAAAAAAAAGAGAGATTTGAATTTATTGTCTGGACCTGGAATACACATGTTGTTCACGGTGGCTCAAAAATGATCTAGTTTTCTTCAAAACATACAGGTATGTTTCCGAGATGTGCCGTTCACCAAATGCTAACACCTGGAAAATGCTCTCATGGCACGGTGCACATCTCCTCTCTCTAGCATTCACTATTGAAATGGAGGGAATCATTAGGACATCAAAATGGGTTGTGGGTGGAGGAAGGCAGCATGGAGGAATTCACCTCCCAATCAGGGCATGTTATAACCAGTGTTGGGTGTAACGCGTTACAAAAGTAACGGAGTTACAGTAATGTATTACTTTTTGCTGTAACGAAGTAATGTAACGCATTAATGACATTTGGGTAATATAGGCCTACTACCCATTACCATTCTCAGTAACAACTCATTTTAACCCGAAATGAAATGGTGTTTTGTTTTTTAAGAATTCACTAACATCGCGAGACATTCCGACACCAGAGAAAAATTGTGCCCGTAGATTAGTAAACCTGGTGTTTACGTAATCAGTCAGGCTGATCTTGATGAGCCTGAAGGGTGTTCTTTTCCCCATAATGACCAAGTCGCTGCACATTATCCCGCTTATTACACGGCCAGATACTAAACAAACTAAGGAATCGACTCCCAATATTAATTGAAATTATTTTATTGACTTAAAATTATCGTATTTCTTCCGCTAAGAAAGAAAAAACATCCGTTCCACGGCGCACCAACGGCTGGAACTGCGACAAAAACAACTTTACGGCAGCGCTGTCCAACTCAGTTCACAGTTTCTGATCCACTACAGTGCTTCTCAAAGTGTGGTCCGCGGATCACTGGTGGTCCGTGAGCGCCCCCTAGTGGTCCGTGAGTATATTGGTAACATTTGAAATAAATAAATAAATACATTTAAGTTTTCCGCACTCTCGCGGGAATATCTACGCAATGGAACGAGCTTACGTTTCATTTTCTATTGCATGATAAAGCCCAGGGCAACACCTTCGTCACACATGTTGTCACTTGTTTGTACCATTTTCAGGCGATTTATAATCTGTTCTAGAAAAACGATGTGTTTTGGGATATTTGTGGAGTTAGGTGGTCCTTGAGTGTTTTTTTATTGGTTAAGTGGTCCTTGAAATGAAAAAGTTTGAGAAACACTGCACTAACAAGTCCTTAAACACTGCAGAGCCCATACCGTGTTCCTGTTAGTGTTTACTTCTTGTCTGTCTTCTTCTGTTCATTTATCTGACGTCCAGTGCTCCATCTTTTACCCTCTTTTACTTTCTCTTTCTTGATCCTCCTTAGCAACGGAATTGACCAATCATAATCGAGTATTCAACCAAGCCTTGAAATAAAAGTTGTTAGTAGCCTTAAGGTTCAACACAGTTGTTGCACTAATCTACATTTTAACATTTAAAATACCTAGCCATTATTGCGGTTATTTTGGTGAAAGTAACTCAAAAGTAATATAAAAGTAGTGTAACTCATTACGTTTCAGAGACAGTAATATTGTAATGTAACTTAGCCTATTACTTAAAAAAGACAGTAATACATTATATATAATGTATTACATTTTGGAAGTAACTTGCCCAACACTGGTTATAATAACACAACATCTACAATAGCAGCCGATATTTGAAAAACATGTGCCTTGCAAGGTCTAAAGATTAACTAGTTAAAGGACTTTCATAGATCTTAATCTATATAGCAATGCAATCTCCACAATTCAAAAGCTAATGTTAGGCTATACACAAACTACATAATAGTCAGACGACTTCACATTACCGCTGCTAAGCTAAATGTGGCTAACGTTCGGTTTGATAACGTTTAGTAGTCTTATTATCCTTTACCTTTTCTGGCTTCTAAACAACAAAATAAGTTACCATAGCTATGCAGATGACACACAAATGTACGTAACAATTTCACCAGGAGACTATGCTCCAATTCAAACACTGAGTAAGTGCATTGAACAAATCAATGACTGGATGTGTCAGAACTTTCTCCAATTAAACAAAGATAAAACTGAGGTAATGGTTTTTGGAGCCAAGGCAGAACGTATAAAAGTTAGCGCTGAGCTTCAGTGTGCAATGTTCAAAACAACAGATGAAGCCAGAAATCTAGGTGTAGTCATGGACTCTGACCTGAGTTTCAACAGTCACATTAAAACAATTACTAAATCAGCCTACTATCACCTAAAGACTATATCTAGGATTAAAAGACTAATGTCACAGCAGGATTTGGAAAAACTCGTCCATGCTTTTATCTTCAGTAGACTCGACTACTGCAATGGTGTCTTCACAGGTCTCACTAAAAAATCTATTAGGAAGCTGCAGCTGATTCAGAACGCCGCTGCTCGAGTCCTCACTAACACTAAGAAAGTGGATCACATCACTCCTGTTCTGAAGTCTTTACACTGGCTTCCTGTGTGTCAAATAATAGATTTCTAAATACTGCTGCTGGTTTATAAAGCACTGAATGGTTTAGGCCCAAAATACATTTCTGACCTCCTGCTAAATGATGAACCATCCAGATCTCTCAGGTCTTCAGGGACTGGTCAGCTTTCTGTCCCCAGAGTCAGAACTAAACATGGAGAAGCAGCGTTCAGTTATTATGCTCCAAATATCTGGAACAAACTCCCAGAAACCTGCAGGTCCGCTGCAACTCTGACTACTTTTAAATCCAGGCTGAAGACTTTTCTTTTTGTCGCTGCTTTTAATTGAACTATTCACATCTTAAACTGTAACTTTTATCTTTTAATGTTTAATGTTGATTTTAAATGCTTAATGTCTTTCGTTTTTTGTAAAGCACTTTGAATTGCCTTGTGTTGAAAGGTGCTATATAAATAAACTTGCCTTGCCTTGCCTAACCATTAACGGTTAAAAAGGGAACCGGAGGTGGTAAAATAATAATTTCAAGGTGTTAGGACTCATTCCTGCACCACTGTATAATGGCTGCCCACTGCTCCTAATACAACGATTGGTGAAATGCAGAGGCAACATGTCCCTGTGTGTGCAGTGCTGTGACATGTGTAACAATAAAGAGGATTTCACTCATATCATCTTTTCCCCACATTTCCAAAGATGAATTAAACCTTTCTTTGTTAAAAGTGCTGAGTCACAGACGGACATATAAAGCCCTTTTCATCACACTCTTACCATAGCTGGAGCTTTTATTCCAACCCCGGGGACACAAACAAAGCTTTAACGTAGCAGGAAGACATCAAATACCAACAGCGCTCCAAATCACCATGAGAGAGAGTCTATCTCTTCAATCCTTCATATAGGGTCCGACGTGAGCAGCTGGGGTTTTGTGCACGTTGAACATCGTGAACTTTTCACAGGCCACGAGATGACAGAACAATCTGCTGAGTCTGCACACATCACAGGGGGGGGGGGGGCGCCGCAGCCACCATTGCCCACAGCTAATGTCACACAACTGCTACAAGGGAAGGAGGTCTTTTCAATACGGCACTCTGATTCAGAACCCAAGGCTAGGGATGAAATGTTCTTCAAAACATCAACAAGAAAACAGAACACACACGAACCTGAAATGTGCTCAAACGCCGGTCACCATCATCCTCTCAAACGGTTCTTGAGGGTGATCAGAATGAATTTGCATATTTTCTTCAATGTAAGCAATGAACTCTGTAATTATAGGAAGCCCTGAGTGTGTGTGATAGACTGTACTCATAATTGTTTGTGTACGGGAAGAGGGGGCATATTTTCAGCGGTAACGAAAGGGGAGGGGCCCTCACTGAATACAGCCCCTCTAGCAGCTGTCTAACACAGCTGTGGCAATTCATAAAAGACACACTCGCCCACCCGCATTATCATAAACACACACACAGCATCAAATCTAAGAAGACCTCCTAGGGACGACACCTTCCTTCTCATTCCGTGACACAGGCGATGATAATTAGACTAATTCAAAGTCTCCTCGGAGCGAGGGACGGAGATGAGACCCCTCTGAAGGTAGGAGCACATACTCAGGGTTGATGGAGAGTTCATCCAGCGAACAGCCATAAGCATAACATGACTGCAGCATCCATTGAGATCCATACCGTATTGCAGGAAGGACTCGGAGTAACCAGGGGACAAATTAGGATTGGGAACGCACCGTTGGGGGCTTCTTTACGGTCACTAGGAAAGAGCTGGGGGGATAGAGGGTGGGCTGCTAAACTCTCTGAACTCTAGTGATAGTTTCTGTAACTCAAGAGTAAAGAACTACTTCAGAACTCAACTAAATACGGGATTGGTCTCCTTCAATACAGGAGTCAAAAGTAATCAGTGTATTTACTTCTGTTGGTGTTTAGTAAAAGTCTTTTTTACAGCTCCAACATATAGTATGGTTTTAAGACATCACTTGCTTTACTGATGCTCACTATTAGTGTCACTAATAATTGTGACTTTGTGTGTGGATCCACCTCGTGATTTCCATCGACACCAACATTGAATCGGTGCTTCCTCCCATCCACAAAGTTACAGATCAGCCCAGTAGTTCTTCCACTATCCCGCTGACAGACAAACAGATGAACCAAGCCCAAAACATAGCTACATTGACGGAGGTAATAAGACTTTATACGGGTTCTCACTGTGATGTAACTGTCTAATGTCTCTTCTCTAAACAGCCCTGCTGAGACTCCTAACCCTCATACCTGTCACACACTCAGTATGCTGCAGTATTCCATTCTGTCTACTTTAAGCATTTCTTCAGGAGTGGAAGACTGCTTAACATTGTTGCTTTTGTTACATCCTTCTTCCTTTTGTTATTTCAACATATTGAGATAATTGGCGGCCATTGATCATGTTCTTAAGTCAACTTTCATTTTTAGCACTATTGTTAATTCTACAGAAAAGATAAGAATCCTTTGTATGTATTTGCATGCTGACTTTCACTGGCCAGACACCTGGTAGAAACATTATTACAAAGACTACAGAGGTTATGAATAGCTGTTGTTGAGAGGGACCGCCATCAGATGATATCTCTGATAAGATGCACAATTTCTAATAAAAGAGTTTCAATAACTCCAACATATGCCAGTCAACCGTCCATTTTTGTTGCTGTAATGAAACCCAGACCAATGATAAGGATCAGCTGCAAGATCAAATCAATTCAGGGATTCAGATCAAATAAAAGTTCAGAATTTTCCCTGTAACCAACAACTAACTAAAGGCAAGGCAAGTTTATTTATATAGCACTTTTCAACACAAGGCAATTCAAAGTGCTTTACAAAAAACGAAAGACATTAAGAAAATGGCATTTAAAATCAGTCATTAAAAAGAAAAGCTAATAAAATAAACATTAAAAGAAAAAGTACATGGATAAAAGTTACAGTGCAGTGTAAGATATGAATAGTTCAATTGAAAGCAGCGACAAAAAGAAAAGTCTTCAGCCTGGATTTAAAAGTAGTCAGAGTTGCAGCGGACCTGCAGGTTTCTGGGAGTTTGTTCCAGATATTTGGAGCATAATAACTTAACGCTGCTTCTCCATGTTTAGTTCTGACTCTGGGGACAGAAAGCTGACCAGTCCCTGAAGACCTGAGAGATCTGGATGGTTCATCATTTAGCAGGAGGTCAGAAATGTATTTTGGGCCTAAACCATTCAGTGCTTTATAAACCAGCAGCAGTATTTTGAAATCTATTCTTTGACACACAGGAAGCCAGTGTAAAGACTTCAGAACTGGAGTGATGTGATCCACTTTCTTAGTGTCAGTGAGGACTCGAGCAGCGGCGTTCTGAATCAGCTGCAGCTTCCTAATAGATTTTTTAGTGAGACCTGTGAAGACACCATTGCAGTAGTCGAGTCTACTGAAGATAAAAGCATGGACAAGTTTTTCCAAATCCTGCTGTGACATTAGTCTTTTAATCCTAGATATGTTCTTTAAATAAAGCAAAATAATGTTAGAAGAACTGTCATTGAAACATGTAATGGTGTTTCCAGCCTTTCCACTAACCAAGGCCTACCGTGACCTATAGCTCCAGCTCGGTAAAGAATTTACAAATCTACAACAACAGCCCACAAAATAAAAGTACTCTGTCCTCAACCAAATAAATGCTAGGCCTCCTACTCTTTTTCGTCATTGGTGTGGCAATATGGTTGTATTGGGGCGATAAAGGGGGGGTCATCATTCATGCGAATAGGGGAAAAGCATAGTGCTTGTTATTCACCTTGGTTGGAGCCAGTGTTTAGGGCAACCGATAGCCATAATCATACCAATCCACACAAACCCCCCCCCCCTCTCTCTGCAACCAAGGGCACGGATTACCCAAAAAAAAACAACCATTTGGATAGACAGGGTCCTGCTGTGCCCATTGAAGTCATGTCGGAAATGTGAGGCAGGTTATTTGTTCTCCCTGATATTTATCTTGCCGAATAGGAGAGGAGATGGCGCTACAAAGAGGTCTCCCAGGTCAGCGGCCTGGTATTAAACTGATCTATGCATGCATCCCAGGGAGATAACAGCACACATCACAGAGCGGCTTGCAAAGAACAATCTGAGAGAAAGTGGCACCCAGATGCATGAGGACGGGGTGTTGGGGGGGATCACTGCCAAACACATCACTTCTTAATCTGGCATGCAGCCGAGGATGAAGCCAATGAGACTCAGTTTGTTCTGGGTTTAGTTTTTCTCATTTGTCCTTACGTAAATCGTCATTATGAACTTGCAAAAAATATATTTAAAGGACGAAAGCATAAACTGTTCACTTGCTACTGCGATTTTAACCAAAGGGCGTTGTTACCTTAAAATAACAGCTTTAACATCATGTTGATGCTACACTGACGAGTCTCTGTCACTCCAATTGTGTGCCCCTGATAACTGTGAGCGCAGGGCTTTTAGCTTTCTCGGAGAAGTGCATAAAGCTCTAGGATTTTGGTGGAACTGGATCAACATATTTTCTGGTTTTCTCTCTGATAGTCCCCGACTGCTTTGCCTTGAATCTGTGATTTTACCGTTTCCTGCTCGAAGTCATGCTAACTGCTAACAGTCACTTACTCTTGTTGTTGTAAGCTAGATAGCTATTAGCTCACTAGCAGGGCTCTGAGCTCGGGTCACCGTTGTTTTTCCCGAACTGCAGCTGGTTAGTAACATTCAACCCAGTCTCACGGCATTTCGTGTTCACCAACACGATTTGTAATCTATTGATTCGTGTTCACCAACACGATTTGCCCCTTTTTTTCGTGTTGCACAGCACGATTTTAAAAGCAATGTATTTCTACTGCCTGCAGCACGTCTTTTTCTCCGGTCGGGTCGTGGGAGACCGGAAGCTGTGTGGTTCATAAAAACATGTTCTTACTCAATATCAAGCCACAATTATTGCTTTTATTTTAAATCGTATAATTTCTGACTTTTGTTGCCGTCTGTGAGGAAAATAAATGGGGATCAGAGCCTCAGAATACGGAAATCTGTATTTTTAAATATTTTTTTCCTTCTAATTCGTTATTCTTTTCAAAATAACACACTGTTATTTACTCACCAATAACACACAATTATCCTTGCTTTTATTTATTGGTTTAATTCCATAATCTCGGGCTTTTTTGGCGTCCGTCAGGAACTGAATTTCAAAATAAAAATAACCGGAAACAGATGTAGGCCTATAAGGGACATTTCGGGCATCATTGCGATTGACAACGTTTCTGAGTTTAGGATGGCCGAAGACACTACACTACCCATAATCCCCAGCTATCGTGTAGGACTACAGTCCCCGTAAGGTTACGCAGAGCGTCAAACAGCTGTGTGAAATGGAACGAAACCACGCCAGACTATCCAAAACTGGAATCGAACGCCCCCCCAGAACTACACATGCTGGCTATTGTGTTTCGCCAAATGTTCTATGGGACGTCTCTACTGAACGTTTTCGTTTTTCCCACAATTAGAAGTTGCCAGTATTAAACACATTGGTGTTATCAAATGTAAAACATATAATTAATAAATGGGTGAAAATCGCTTGTGTCCATAATGCGCAGCATTAATACCCACATGACAGCTCATTGTTACTTTGTAATTCTACTCCACTACAATTCAGAGGTTAACCTGGTATTTTTACTCCACTGCATTTATTTGAGTTACTTTGCAGATTCTGATTAATTATGTGAAATATAAACAACCCTTAAATCAGACTTTAGTTACACCTGAGTAAAATTCAGGTAAGGTGATTGTCAAGTGCCAACAATCAGGAGAGATATTTGATAGTTGGTGCTTGAGAAGACTAAACATGTATCTGCAATTGACATGAATGGAAACGAGTAATAAAGTATATTCATTACTCGTTATTCTCTACTAATAGTTAATTAAAGACTGTATATTATGGCTATTTTGCACATCCCTTTCAAGATTTTCAAAGGTTTATTGACATATCATATACACAACTACGGTGTAGTTATGCAATGAATGAAACACTTGGGTCACAGGTTCCTCAACAGCGCATTACAAGACATCTATCAATATGTGTGTACCTCCACCATTAAACTGTCATATTCTGCACATTTCTTATTCTATCTACATACGAGTATAATTCATATGTATAATATCAGTTCAAATAAGTGCTTCAACATAGTTAACATTGCAGGAAAGCAATATATTAGACGTTAAGTACTTTGTCAGGCTTAATATTTATCTGTAGATAGATACCCCCAACGTTTTTTTCTTATTTAAAAGAAGACCTTAATCTGTTATTTAATGTTTAAATAAATGTTAATTTGTTTTTCTGTTTTGCACCTCCTCCTATTAATATCTTTGTACATTCTGCACTAAACTGTTTTATTGTAGAGATCACTTATAGTATCTTCTTGATTTTTTATATTCTATATTTATACTTTTCCCCCTATGAAAGTATGTACTCTTAATATTTTTTTAATCAAATAAAACACAATAATTCAATAACGTGCTTTAACCACTAGGAGGTGCACACAAGGTACACACAGCCATAATAACTTTGTATTATTAGTGTAGGACACTTGTGTTTTCGTACAACATCTGAAGATGTGTAGTTTTATGCATGCTTTCACATAATTGTACAGCATATTGCTATACTATTTCAGACTCAGTATTTACATTCTTACATTCAAAGAAAATCAGTAATATCTTTAAAAACTAGTCCTTTTATATCAGCTGTGCACCGTTATGGTTTAAATATAACCTATCTGTGAATTAGATCAAATGTAAAAGTCAGCCGAATTAGTGTTGATACTGCAAGGAGACGTATTGTGTGAAGTGAAATTGAAGATGTTGTTTAATTGTTGAATATATTTATGATCCACGTCAAGTATTCAGTTTCGGCGGCATTTTCTCAGTTTTTCCAAAGGTCTTCTCATCAGGGCTCTATAAATAAAGAACTACGGCAGATCTGTAATATACAATGCAGCCGAACCGTGTATTACAATGCCGTTATGTGATGACTTTCAAAGAGAAAAGCAAGAGCGCTCGGAATTAAGTATTATTTTATTCTTTTAAAATGTTTTCCGATAATATAATATAAACACCAAATCCCAGCATGCATTGCGGCTAAAACATCCAATAAACGAGCTTAAAACCATAGCTGAGGATCTTGGGTAATCGCTCGAAATGCCTACGTCTGTTTCTGGTTATTTTTATTTTGAAATTCAGTTCCTGACGGACGCCAAAAAAGCCTGAGATTATGGAATTAAACCAATAAATAAAAGCAAGGATAATTGTGTGTTATTGGTGAGTAAATAAAAGTGTGTTATTTTGAAAAGAATAACAGATTAGAAGGAAAAAAAGATTTTAAAAATACAGATTTCAGTATCCTGAGGCTCTGAGCCCCATTTATTTTCCTCACAGACGGCAACAAAAGTCAGAAATTATACGATTTCAAATAAAAGCAATAACTGTGGCTTGATATTGAGTAAGAACATGTTTTTATGAACCACACAGCTTCCGGTCTTCCTCGACCCGACCGGAGAAAAAGACGTGCTGCAGGCAGTAGAAATACATTGCTTTTAAAATCGTGCTGTGCAAAACGAAAAAAAGGGGCAAATCGTGTTGGTGAACACGAATCAATAGATTCAAAATCGTGTGGGTGAACACGAAATGCCATGAGACTGGGTTGTAACATTAGCTGTCCTGCTGAACTGTGTTGTTGGACTTGCTTGATGTTAAAGATCATATTTAATACAATTATACCACATGCATGTGTTTCGTTAGCCGAACAAATATATGAAAGCAGTGCATAATTAAATTAGCCTTTGCACACTGTATGGCACATTAAATGGCAAACATACAGAATCCTACGTTGCCTAAATGCAAACACTAATTACAATGCTAATTTTTGTTATCAATGATCCAGACTGTGAACATTATCCTTTAAGGCTTCATGTGTGGATGAAATGTAAGCCCCAGCTCCCTTTTTAGCTTTCATCAGAAAGTTATCCCAATTAATTGAGCTTTAAAAAAATTATTTTCAAAGACTTGTGAGACGTGACTGTATGTAAGTTTACGCCTAGGCTGTGTGAAGTAGATTACCCTTGACTAGCTGCCTGTACGTCTGCACAGTCCCAGCCTCACTGGCACCAGTACAGCGAGGGAACATGTCAGCAGCAAGGTGAAAATGTAACAATCACATAAAAGCAAGCAAGTCACAGCGAGGCTATCTCCCATTCTTTGCTGCCTCCTTTGGGTTAAACCGGCGAGATCAATCCACAGCTGTGAAGTAGGAAGGGCACCTTGAAAATGCTGCTATTTATTTGTTTGAAATGTTCCTTTCCTTTCTAGTCCTCTTAAGGCCACCTGGGAATCCACCATTGATTTCCACTTCAATAACTTGACCTATGACCCCTGAAAAGGACGTGACGTCCCTCGGCTGGTTTCTCGCAGCCAGGTGTGGTGAGGGAATTCTCCAAGCGTCTATTTCATGGTCTCACTCATTTGCATGATTTCAAGTAAAGACATTTTCACTTAGGTTAATTGCAGTCTGTATATTTGGGGCTGTAACAAGAGAGCAACGGGCCGTCACACACTCTCAGCTGTTTCATGTTTTTCCAAAGGTTTAGAAGGCCAGCCGTCTCCATTTCAGCTGTGAACCCTGAATCAGAGGAAGAGGAAATTGGAACATTTACATGCATCTTGTAGATCGAGTTAATCTTTGAGCTGCCACATATCTTTTTCTAATGTGAGTTTTCAATCTCTAATTTCCTCTTGGTATGTGTGAGTGCGATATGAGGGACTTCTGCTATTTGTAGAGGGACTCCCGGTCTGTAATGAAGTCCGGACCACCTGAAGGGAGGCGCTCAGCCATCGCAGGATTCACCCCGCTCTGCAATCTTTTAAAACTGTGGTGGAGCATAACTCCAGATCTCTGCAGATTACAGGGATGGAGCGGTGTAGCACATCAATCAATATTGTCCTAATTATGCAGGAAAAGCTGCATCTCTGCTGCCATGGGATCACACACTGAACTACATCAATTTGCACAAGCTATTGTGTTATCTTTTGGGAACTATGACAGTAATGTCAACAAAGTTATGGATCCACTGTGTTGTTTCAGTCAAGAACAAGAAAAGAAAAAGAAAGTATTGCAGAACAGTACAGTTTACAAAGAATAAACACAGTATGCTCTTTTTTGTTTTTAAGTAACATTATCCTCCTGCGGGTAATCCCCAATTTTAAGAAATGTAACAGTACTACTCTCATTACATCATTTTTTTATGTAACTGTATGGGAATACAGTTTACCTTTTTTGGTACCCTGATGACCAGAGTTGGGTGTATATTATATAATAATATTACTTTTGTCGGTAACGGAGTAGTGTAACGTGTTTATAATCAGTAATCACACCACAGTTACTAACATTGCCCGACACGCGTTACTGCGTTACTTTTATAAAATCAGTAATCACACTACGTTAGCCTACTAAATAATTACTAGATTCTCCCTTTGACAGACAAGAGGGATTTCCGCCGCAGGTTTATATTTACGTAACATTCAGTCAACAGGGGACCCAAGTTCCCATCGGCGAAAACACGTGGGTTTGCTATCCTGGCTCCAAGATGGTGGAATGAGCTCCCCATTGACATCAGGACAGCAGATAGCTTGCACATCTTCCGGCGCAAACTGAAAACTCATCTCTTTCGACTCCACTTCGAGCGTTAGAACTATTAACGAAGCACTTTTATACTAATAAAGGACTGGCTTACCTAAAGCCAGTTGAGTAGCACTTGAAATGTTTGGCTCTATGAAGCCTGATGTACTTATATGATTCTGTTTTCTTCAAGGTTGTGTCTTCCTGGTCGAATGTACTTATTGTAAGTCGCTTTGGACAAAAGCGTCAGCTAAATGCAATGTAATGTAATGTAATGTAACAGCGATAACTTTCGAGGGGTGGAGGTCTGCCCATTGTTTTGAGTTTGTCCGAAGAAAGGACAGAAATGTGGCGGTGAGGTGCAAACTGTGTCCAGGCCAGAAGCTTTTATCCACTGCTGCAAACACAGCGTCAAACCTCAACAAGCACCTGCAAAGACAACATGCTAACGTGAAGCTAATAGCTAAGGAGGACCTCCGAATCCAGAGTTAGGATGTTGAGTTAAGTAACGCACTGTAGGTGCGCTGCATTTGCGCTTCAGATGAGGCTCCCTCCGCAAAATGAAGCACCCTCCGCAGTCTGCGTGATCTGCCTGTAGGGAGGGGCGGCCCTGCGAGTAAAGTAACGAGTTTATGTAGAGAGTAAAGAAGTAAAGTAATATATTACTTTTTTTAAAGTAATATGTAATATATTACTTTTTTTGAGTAACGACCCCATCTCTGCTGATGACGTAGTCACGATACATGTACTCCCCCCTGAGTGTTGGCAAAGGTTTCGGTCATGGGTTAATGAAACTAGCGTTGACTGTATGATGGAAACTCTTGCAATGAATGCCAATTGAAACCTGCATGTCTGGCTTTAACTGTCTGACACTGTGGGGACTAAATACAGGTCTTAATACAACAATAGCTAATTGTACAGTATCCAGTAGGTCAGCGGAGACAATGTCCTGCTATCAGTCGTGGTATTCTGGAAAAGCCTGGCTGTCAAAATACATCCCTCCTCCTTTTGTTTCTAATTATCAGCAGCTCACCAAAATAGAGTGTAATTGTGAGCAAACAGGGTGTTATTTCAGCAGACTCACACACCTGCTTTTTCTCTGCAGAATGCACTGGCTCTATCCCAAATAGCTTCTGGCATCGAGTGGTTCACCGTGCAGGGAAAATGTAAGAAAATAGTAAAAAATGCCATGTTTTCTGGGCCTTTTCTCTACCCCCGGCCCGAGCCCATCTCATACCAGAACTCTAGATCTGGCCTGACCTAGATCCAGTGTGGAAACTATATTTCATTTCTCATCACCCTGTGTTGTCAGTTAATAACCTGGCGGGCAAGCATTGCTCCATGACAGGTAGATAGTGCCAAATCACTGTCATGTGTGCTCAATATGGGCGCTGGGGATCATTATTTCTGATTGGACCTTTCAAGTGTTTCAGCAGCAGAGGAAAAAGTGTCCTGGGAGACGAGATCCGTGCCTGGAACATTAGGCGTTTACCTGGGCACAAAATCATTTCTACATCATCGAGGCGTCGGTGTGGGGGAATAAATGACACGTGTGTGGCTCAGGGCTGATGTAACGGATGAACGGATGATGAGCAGATATTCAAGATGATGCTGTGAGATGATCCGAGCAGATAAGAGTGACATCCGCAGCCTCCATAATCGTGCGTGTGGCGCAGCGGGGGGGCAGGATTCAGCTGGCTCACTGAATAGACGGTTTAATAACCCATGTAAAAATCACTTACCACGGCCCTTACGCCTGTCCTAAAAGGATTGGGGAAGGAGAAGTGAGGTAACCCGACACTTCATCGTACAAACCACGCCGTCAACCTCCGATCCATCCACCCGCCGTCTGACTACTTGACTGCCATCTGCTTGTTGGCTCACTGAAGAGGGGTCAGAAAAGGGGCATCAGAGCAGCCAATTTGGCCACTTTAAAATCTCTCCAGAGCTCTTTCTTGTTCACACACACACACACACACACACACACACACACACACACACACACACACACACACACACACACACACACACACACACACACACACACACACACACACACACACACACACACACACACACACACACACACATTCGCAGGGTAGCTGCTAATCACTGTAGCAGGGTGCTCACTCTGAGAGCCAGGCAGCGGATGACTGTCAGTCGGAGGGACAAGTAGTAAGGGTCTCGATGTCGAGAAGAAATAATGACGACGAGCCCGTCCCCTGGGATTTTTCGCATCAGCCCCTTTTAGGTTTGATTGGTCAACCGACTTTTTGTAGTTTTAGGTCACAAGTTTTTTCTATTGAAGTCAGAAATTCAGACCCCTTTCTAAATATTGTAATTTTTTTCATTTTAGGTAAGAATTCCGAATTTTTAGAAAAAAACTTTTTTTTTCTCTGAATTCAGACTTTTATCTAAAAAAAAAAATGCATTTAGCCGTCATTCAATTTTCTCTGCGCCTCTCCTCTTACTCTCTGCTGCATTATGACTGCAGCCGTTTGAAACATGAACACAGAAAAATGTTGAACACATCAAAGACTTCGCTATCTCACATCATCTCGCTCTGCCTCTGTGATATGCCTGTGTGTGTGTGTGTGTGTGTGTGTGTGTGTGTGTGTGTGCGTGTGTGCGTGTGTGTGTGTGTGTGTGTGTGTGTGTGTGTGTGTGTGTGTGTGTGTGTGTGTGTGTGTGTGTGTGTGTGTGTGTGTGTGTGTGTGTGTGTGTGTGTGTGTGTCTACACAACCAGAGAGGAGGGCCAGCATTGTGTTGCCCCCAGGGTTCAATCCTGATCAAAGCAAAGTCTGTCAGTTTGCAGGTACACAAACAGGCAGCCTGTACACACTGCACAGAACAGAGAGGGGGAGACGCAGAGTGGGAGAGGGAGGTTTGGGGGAGAGCTGCAGAGATCAGAAAGCATCAGTCTGTCTTAAATTAGGGTTATGTGGAGGTCAGGAAACCTCAGCGCTCTACTCCTCACTCACCTCGATATGAAACACCAAGTCAACATGAATGTAGACCGAGTTAAAGGTGGGACTCTGGAGAGCGTGAGATTTACAGTGAATCGTTTTTAGAAAAAGAGGAATGAGATTATGAGAGTTAATCCAAAATCTTTCTTCTGCATGGTGCAGTTTTAGGAAAGAGATTTTCACATGTCAGTGCGATTCGACGATGAAGCCAGAAAGGAGTGTTGGGTTACAGAAAGAGACATAGACGTTTCCATTGAAGGAGACACACACACAAAGGATATATGTATCATGCTACGGCCCAGTGGATAACAGATTACATTTTAAAATTAAAAAAAATAAACATATATTTTGTAATCTGTTATTTATCATTTAACATTTTGAGAGGGATTTGCACATCAAATAGAAAATCAATGGAACATTTTTGACATTTATTATGATAGTACATAAGAGGTCTATCCCAAAAACAGATAGACATTTAAAAACAAAAAAAGAATCATGAGTATTTGAAATTGGAAGTTTATTAAATATGAATTAAATGTGTAATATAATAATTACTAAATGTGGTTGTTTAATATATACAATTTCAACACAAACTGGCTATACTTTTTAACAAAATACACAACTATCATATAAGTCGATTCATTTTACTAAACGAAAGCAGTTTTTGAAGGAAATCAAATCCAAGTAGAAATAAATCCTATTTTCTTTGATACTATTATTGTTGAATAAAAGAGACCCCCCCCCCCTCTGTCAGAATAAATTATACTTGTTGTTTTGAGAGAAATTACACAAACAGGCTCTTCTGATGTCCCCTTCTATGCTTTGTGTTAAAGAAATAATTTCCTTTCATCCTTTGAGTTAATATTTTTAACATTCCTCCCAAAAGTGAAAATTGTTAGGGTTCTCTTTAGCTACTGTTAGTTACCGGTCATACCACGACTGTGATACAGTGGGGGAAACTTCTGAAGCAATGGAGAGTCAGGACTCAGAGAGGCACGAGGAGAGCTGGAGCTTTGATGGCACACACTGACGGTTTATTTGGAGTTACGGCCGGAGAACTGACAAGACAGGTGGTGTGTCACGAGTTGACACAGCGGTTGCCAAACCAATTCTGAAGAACTCTTCTGCAGCTCGAGGTTTTAACTAGTTCAGAGTGTAATAATCAACATTCTTTATCAATGAGACTAAACAATTGTGGACCCTGAATCTAACTAGAGCTCTCGTTCATAGGAAAGAATGTGAGCCAGGGAACCTTCGTCCCTGAACAGTAAACTATCTCATGGCGGCTTGTGCTCTGTCATAGACTGGCAACAACAATGCGCCCAAGCTGCTCCTCCTTCAGAGAGATAGCAGCAATACCCAAGGCCGTAGACCAGGGATGAGCAAATGGCGGCCCCCACCTCCTCTTTTTGCGGCCCTCAGATTAATTTATAAACAACGTAATTAATATAAAAAATAAATATAATTGTTTACTTGTAGTACTGATACCGTCCACTGACTCCTAGTTACGTCGCGAGCTGCGTACATGATTTCGTTCGGCAGCCAAATACCGCGATATAATCTGTTTGTGTGTATTGTGATTGTTTCCCGGGGAAACACCGGCTGTTGTTATGCCTGCTGTGACGTTAAGTTGCCGCTTGTAATTAAGCCTTTACAAGCTTAAAAGTTGCATTTATCACATGAATTTGGCGAAACAAGTTTAATATTCTAAAAACCAAGACTTTGTTTATTTGAAATCAGATGAAGACAAACTGTCACGGTCCCTGCCCTGTGATCTATGATTACTACGCTTTTCATTCATAATTTCAGCGGGAGGGAGGGGGGGCGGCGCTGAGGAACAGGTGACAGGTGTCTGTGTGGCCATTCCCCTTATTGTGCGTCAGCAGAGAAAGGCTACAAGTGTCTTAGGTTCATGTCTGGGTTAGTGTCCATGACTTCATGTTTATGTCATCTTAATGGTTCATCTCAATGCACACACATTTTCCGTGCTTTCCAATAGTTTAAAATAGTTTTATTCCACTGTAACCTGTTCATTACAAACATGCCACTTGTAAAAATTAAATAATATTTCTGTGAACTGATATTTGTTTAGTGAGCTTATCAGAGGATGTTCCCTGAAAGATTGTAAAATGTCAATGAAGATGTCAGACTTACATACATGGAATTTGTGTGTGTCTGTGTTCCAAATGAATCTGCGGCCCCCTGGTGGCCAGTTATGTGGCCCCCACCACCATCCAAGTTGCCCATCCCTGCCGTAGACCTATGCCATGGGAAAGGGGACAGTGAGAGGAGAAAATTATGAACTGTGTCGAAGGTTGAATACCTAAGCAAAGTATTCCCCAACAATACATATAGTGGGATTAGTCATGGGACAATTTTCACACATTTCATATCTGATTATCCTGGCCAAAATAATTGGGATTCATGATATTATCCTCATTATCATCAAACATAACTCCTGGTGCCAAAACAGACCACAATCACTGTACCTTTAACATTCAGATGTTTGCATCACAGAGAGGAAACACCTGTTTTTAGTGACTCATAATTAGTGAAAGTTAAACAGTCTTCATGAATCATAAATAAAGGATCAAATAAAAAATAGCAAGATATCCTGAGTGTGTCCTTTCTTACAGAGGAGGATTAGGACCTGAGATCTGTACAAAATACTTTTTAATGATAATCATTTTGACTTTTTTCTCAGATTTATAACTTTTTCCTCGGAATCACATATTTTTCTCAGAATTGTTTTTAATGATTTTGGTCAGATCTAAAAAAATACTCATATTTGGCATTTATTCTCTTCCAGCCTTACATTACAAGACAATTCTGGTTCAAAGCAGAACGACATGTTTTACTTTGATGATGGACTGCTTTTTTCTCATGGGGATAAAACTATTTCAAACCGGAGAGACGTGATGTAAGGAATACATATTTATTGTTACACGTTATATGAATGAAATGATTGCCATGATAATACGACAGGAGAATGTAATGGTGTTTGGCGATTAGGCCCCGGTTTGCAGGATAATCATTCAGGAGGGAAAGAACCGCTCCGATGAAATCCCCGGGGTTTAAACACTGGTGGTGGTGATAAGTAGGTGGGACCGGTCTGAAGGAGGAAGGTTTAGCTTTGTCCTGGAGGAGACGGGAGGCGAGAGGGGTGGAGGAGGGTTGCGTGTGGTCACCTGAAATGACAACCGACAGGGAGGAAGAGCAGGCATTTAAGGAATTTAGCATGTGCAGCGATTGGCTGCTGAGGGGTGACGCCATCGTATTTAATGAGGGGGGAAGGAGCCATAGAGTGACGTGTAAGTGACTCGTGTTAGGTCTTCCTTATTGAACTTGCGCTAAAGCTTTCATTTTTATTACCATATTTTATTCAATATACCCAGTGTTGTGAGTTTTCATAGTATGTTTAATACTTAAAAACGAAAGTTAGTTATAATCAAATATAATCAATTATATTCTTGTATAACCCACAATGAAAATGCTTCATATTTTAGGTTTTCTATAGTTACAGTATAAACAAAACAAAGTGGTGTTTAGGTTGAGTTTTCTTCCTCTCCTCTGGCAGCAGTCCACATCTGAGGGGGGGGGGGGGGCTTCACACTAAGGGGAGAAACATTAGAGGCCAAAGAGAGTTCATGTCCTTTTTACCTCATATGAAAGGGTGTCTTATCCCATAACAGCTGTGGAACATGTTGAGGCATGTTCAGCCTTGTACATTATAGGACATGCGCAGTTCTTCACAAATTACGTGAAGAGGAGGAGTTTGTTTTTTTGGGTTTAGGATCCAGTTTTTTTAGCATAAAGAGACTGGTTTTTTGAGAGAGCGCGAGAGAGGGGGGGGTGACCCCTGGTAGACTCTCTCCGGGTAGGCTGTGTGCTTCAGAGCTGGGTAACTAGCTCTCGGTATTTGGTTCTGTCAGACGGGGTAAATATCTCTCGATTTTCTTGGTTGTTGGCTGAGTGGAATGATTTGATGAAAGATGTGTTTGGGAATATTATAACCGCGACCTGTAAGGACCTTCCTTCGAACTCTTGGCGGATGGGAATGTGTTTTTTTTAAGTGTTAATCCGCCGTCTGTGTCGGAAAAAACGGTATGAAACTGATGTGAATAAATGGGTGAATGGAAAGTTGAATGCGCTTTTTATTGTCACCGGTCTTTTTACGAGGAAATACCTCTAAATTCTATCGGGAGAATTTTAAAATGTCACAACTGAAATGGGCAGTTGGAATTAAAACATTTTGGTAATAAATGTAAGACTGTGAATTAAAGTTTCATTTGAACATGATCACAGCACGGGGTTTTTTGTTAGTATGATTATAATGTTGTGAGAGAGAAGGTAAAAACCCTGTATTAGTTTGGACCTATTTTTCTTCAAATAAACTGAATCCCACCTGTTGGATTGGGATCCTTTAAAAGACACCTGTGCCCTCCTCTCCTGCGTCAAAGGTAAGATTGCACCCTGCCACACACACTTAGGTAGGAGCACACTCCATTTACTGATATCAAAATCCTTCGGGATCGCTTAAACAGATTAAAAAAGAGTTGTCTGAATTGAAACAGCAGTTAATTGAACCTAGGTTCTTCGGGGGGGTTAGGAAGAGGTGAGATCTTGCTGACGTTGGTGGATCTGAGCCAAGCAGCAAACGTACATAGACTCAATAATCTTCGGAAAGGTCAATTAGGAGGTCAGAGTAATTTACCGGAATAAATTATCAGGACCTCTCAAAACTCTAAACACCAGCTAGCGGGGAACGTTCTCACAACTTTGGCTAACGTTACCTACAGGTTCTAATAACGTTTTAAAGAAACGTTTTAATCTGATGTTCAAAGAACCTTTTTAGGATGTTTACTATTTCAAATAATGTTCCTATAAGGTTTAAGGTTAACTAAGACATAATGTTTTAACTGCAACATTCAGAGGAGTTTTTGAGGACGTTGTTGAGGTAATCATGTTAATAATGTTCGAACAATATTATCAAAAACATCTTAAGAAAGTTATCACCAAATATTGTAAGAATGTTTTTAGAGAAAGTTATCTTACCTTTCGGAAGAACATTCTGGGAACCAAAATAAAACTTCCCGCTGAAAACATTCCTAGAACAGAAAGGTAACATTCTCAGAATGTTTCTAGCTGGGTCCTCCTTAGATAACTTTTTATTTAATTTGTTTTATTATTTTTCTCCTTATAGCATTGTGAAACACCTTGAGATGACATTGTTTTTAAAGTTTTCTATATAAATGA